>NC_136513.1:22657500-22707500 GCF_053919585.1 Euprymna scolopes | reverse complement strand
GTCAACCGGCACAGAAAGAAACTTGCACATTCGTTGTGCTTATTCTTTCAGCCTGCCGAGATTAAACATTCATATATATATATATATATATATATATATATATATATATATATATATATATATGTGTGTGTGTGTGTGTGTGTGTGTGTGTGTGTGTGTGTGTGTTGTGTGAAAATTTCCCGGGGGGGGGGGGTACAGAATTTTATAACGGCTAAATACAGACCAAAAAGCATAATGAATTTAAAAAGTAAAAAATGAAAATAAAGGTTAGTTAACCAGGTTTCGTTCCTCACTTATCAAAGCTAAATCGAGGAACATACGATTTAAAACAAACAAAAAAAGTCATGAATATGGCGGGGGTAGGACCCCCCCCCCCCAAAAAAAAAACCAGAAATAAACGGGGGAAAAAATTACATAGAGACTAAATTAAGTCCAAGAAGATTTTCTTTTTGCTTGCAAAGAGAAGGTCTCAAAGACTTAATAAAAAGAGTCTCTAAAATTTTTAAATGATAGGGAGAGTGCGACTTACTAAGGATCGTAAACGTCAGCACTTAAATTCGTGGCATGCGCATGGTTATTTATAAGATGATCGCAAATCGCAGAACCATACCTATTACTCAGAACATCCGAGGGTGAAAAATTTGCATGACGAATCTTTGAAGGCACATGCTGTTTCAAACGAAAATCTAATCTTTGCAATGTTCGCCCAACATAGTGCGCACTGCAACTACGTTTAATAAATAAATAAATAAATAATAGAATTATTATAGTGATGGGGAGAACATCTTTGCGAATAGACGGCAACATAGGCCTAGTTGAAAAACAACGCGCTGGTTCGATGCAAAATAACACCGTTGCACAGACAAAGAAATTTGCTTAGCAAATCGGTCACTGATGTTACCTAGCCAAGGTAGACATAGGTACACAGGACATCTATTAGCTATAATTTCTTTGGGTTTATGAAAATTAGAAACTTTCTTATTGATAGTAGTTTCAACAATATCCAAGGGGTAACCATTATTACAGAGGTTCTTTGTGATAAATTTGAGTTCGTCATCCAAATTAACTTCAGAACAAATCATCAAGGCCCTATGTGCTAAAGTTTTTGATTAAATTATATTTTTGGTTTATAGGGCAAAAAGAGTCCCAACGCGTATAGAGACTCGTAAAAGTTGGTTTACAATAAACAGAAGTAAGAAAACACGAGGATGTCTTGGACACAAAACATCAAAAAACGGAAGAGTAGAATTCGTTTTCTTGTCTACCGTAAACTTAAGGGCTGGATGAACTTTATTAAGGGACAGAAAAAAGCATCTGCATTCGTCTCGTTGTCAAATAAGCAGAAAGTGTCGTCAACGTAACGAAAATAAACCCTCTTCATGAAAACCCACAAAGATATTAGCCAATGCTGACCCCAATGGGGAACCCATGGCCACACCATCCGTCTGTCTGTACATAATATCGTTGAAACTGAATTCTACCGCCATGGTGGCGAATTTCATCAATTCTACAAAAATATTTTCTGGTATTGGGGGAGTCGGAAGTTTACTCCGATATAAAGCGTCAGCACAAATATAAATAGTCTCTAACAATGGGATACAAGTAAAAAGACTGGAAATATCGAAGGAACACATAAATTTGTCTGAATGAGTATAATTTTGTATCAAGTTAGCAAAGCTAAAAGAATCTTTAATACAATATGAACTATAAAGTTTCAAAACAGGTTCTAAAATCATTGTCAACCATTTTGCTATCTTATGTTGACAAGACCATCTCATAGAAAACATGGGTCTCAACGGTACCCCTCTTTATGGGCCTTAGGCAAACAATACAAACGGGGGCGAATAGAACCAGGAGGACGAATTAAATTAGAAATGAAAGTGGGAAGAACACCACTTTTGACCCATTTGACAAGTTGTTTTTGGAACTTGGTCTCGATAGAAACAGTAGAATCATGAGCATCTACCAGACCTAATTTAACAAAATTTTTCCCCCGTTTATTTCTGTTTTTGTTTTGTTTTTTTTCCTACCCACGCCATATTCATGACGTTTTTTTGTTTGTTTTAAATTGTATTTTCCTCGATGCAGCTTTGATAAATGAGGAACGAAACCTGTTTAGCTACCTTTATTTTCATTTTTTATTTTTTAAATTCATGATGCTTTCTTCATGATATATATATATATATATATATATACATACATATACATATATGTGTGTGTGTGTGTTTGTGTGTACAGACTAGCCTGCCGCTCAGCGTTGCCCGGTCGTTCTTAAAATATGCATAAATATTATATTTAAGTCATGCAGAAGTGAGGCATATGCAGACGAGTATAATTTTTTTTTCCTAAAATGTTCTAAAATGTTCACCTGCGCTGAACTCAAAACCAAAATATAGATACATTGAGTCAAGTACGATAACCATTAGGCCAGTTTGTTACGAATTAAAATATGTTATCAAACCTACTTATTCTTAACATAAGGAAACTGTCATCTGAACGATTAGCGCATGCGCAGTCGTGAACAATTGACAAACAGATAAAAATCTGATGACCTCCCAAGATAAAAAATATATCCACATGTCTGAATGCCTAATATAGCATATTTCAATAAAAAATTCGTTGTATATAGGTTGAGAGTTGTCCTTATAAACACGCGTTCTTCATATGATATATATATATATATAAATGTGTGTGTGTATGTGTGTGTGTTGTGTACATACAATATGAACTATATATATAAACAACCGAAGCTATTTTAAATATAAATACATGTGTTGCTTTTGTGGAGGCGGGAGTGTTATTTAAAATATAACTATCCGCAGGCACGTGTTTCGTCGTGATGTGACTTACTTCATCTAGATAGATTAGAAACCATAATGGATAAAAATGTAAATAGAATAGTTGAAATATGAACACATTAAAAGCTAACTAATATTGTGTTTATATATATATATATATGCATATATATATATATATATATATATATATATATATATATATATATATATATATATATACAGTACTTTTCCGTTGTATCACAAGTAATCAGTGCGGTTAGACATACGCCTTTCCCTAATCGTGGATCGGATCTACAAGCTTCGTGTTGAAAATCAACGGCTCTAACTATCGGACTACGAATTAATGCCCGTAAATATTTCTCCTCGAGTGTCTTACCGGTCAGACAGTACTCAAACAATCAGTTTGTTTACAAACAAGCTAATATATATATATATATATATATATATATATATATATATATATATATATACTTGTGTGTGTGTATGTGTGTGCGTGTGTGTGTGTGTGTGTTTGAGTGGATGGGTACATTTGCATATATGTATATGTATAATATAATCACGTTGACATACCGTTTTTCGTCAGATCACCGAAGTTAAGCAACGTTAAACCTGGCTAGTATCAGATGGGTGACCATTTGGGAATTCTAGGCGCTGTATGTGCTTTCCGCTTATCTCGGCATTGTTTCCAATCCTCCTGAACCTCCACTTGCCATTGGTGTTCAAGAATGTCGACTTAGGAAAGTGTGGTTAGAGATTGGGCAACTTTTGTCCACCAAAATTTCACGCGAAGGCACCTTTTCCATGGGTATGCATAATCTGTCAAGACTGAACGAAGCCACTATATTAACAATAATTAACTAAAGTAATAATTTCAAAGTTATCTTTCAGAAATAGTTATATATCTATATATAGTCTTGGTAGATTTTAACCTTTAAAACTATAAAAAATATTTAATTTTTGTATTTTTTTATCATTCTTTAGAAAACTATTTAGTCAGTAAGTAGAGACGAATATATGATATAGTATAAGTAAGATATATACGAATATATCTAATATTGTGACCCTTGAGTCTGTGCTCATAGCGTAGTATCTGTGTAAACTGTGGCAAGTATGGCCAAGGGTCTAAACATTATTATTATTATTATTATTATTATTATTATTATTATTATTATTATTATTATTATTATTATTATTATTAATTGATTCCAGCGACGGCGGGTCGCTGAATCAATTACTATGATTAGAAAAATAAACAATTAAATTCGGGAAAAATGATTGACATATAAAAAATCGCAAAAGAATATAAAAATAGAAAATAGATGTAAACATTATTTTTGGGTTTGCATAAACAAATAACTAGATTGCGGTTACATCAGCTGTTGGTCTCGGACACGTAATGATGAGACGTAATGAGACACGTGATGTATGTAGATTTCTAGGCAGTCGTTAGCTGGAGATCAGAGAGAACGGACGACTCAAAATGAAGCGGGGAGCGGCGTTATTTCAGGCAGCCAAAAACGTGTAATTTCTGAAAATGCCAGCCGGATCGTGAAAATAAATGTTCGTAAATATTTCAGGTATGTGTTGTGTTATTTACATCTGTTAAAATGAACTGTTTGTCTACAACTGTTTCGATACGACCACGTCAACCGTTTCCTGTTAGAACTGTTGCATAAATGTAAAAATATACACGCTAGATGATCAACTAAATGATACGACGTATATACACACACGCGTTTACACGTACATGAATACACAGAAAAGGATAAATACCACGATTCAACATGTATGTCGTTATGAGATGTACGTCGTCATGGAATATATTCGCATACACATTACACAACAGACTCCTTTTTCAGAGCTCCATAGTATAACACACACACACACACACACACACACACACACACACACACACACATATATATATATATTTATATATATATATATGTATGTATGTATATATATACACATATAAATATATATATATATATATATATATATAGTAAGTTATAAAATATATATATATATGGCGATTAAGCTACACTGAATATTCCGCGTGTCATCTACTCTAGGACTCTTCAGGCTTATGCGCATAAGCCTGAAGAGTCCTATATATTTTATAACTTACTAACTAGCTCTACCTACGTATTGAACACTTTTGAAGTAAATACTTAAAGTTTACGCATAAATTTATACTTTCGTATATTAATTTTATGTAAGTAAATGAAGTAGTTATATATATATATATATATATATATATATATATATATATATATATATAAATATATATATATATAAGTGTTTTTAAAAGTATTATTAAAACCCACATTGGATTAATTCCCCTAGTTCTTATAAGTATACTCGTATGGAAACAGTAGTGTTTTTGTTGTTTTCTTTTATTTTAATAGAAAAATAAATCCGTGGAAAATATATTAATGCGAAGTCTTGATGGTTTTACACGGCGAACTTCAAAGAAGAAAAGAAGAGAACAAAAATGACGAACGCAAATATACGCAAATATATATATCCTATAATAATAGTAAAGAAAGAGAAAATGAAGGAAATTTCCGATAGAAGAAATTAAATTTGCAAAAAAAAAAAAAAAAAAAAAAAATGAAATCGAGGGGAAGAGTACCAAGACTAGTACTATGATTTGAAGGGTGGCTTTCGCTATCCACATCCCAAAAGAAGTCAATAATTGTTTCCAGCAAATAAATCAATGGTCAGCGGATGTTATGATAAAGCAAAATCATTTACAATTGTTAATAAAAGAGATGGAAAAGTGATGACAGAGACTTGTTATCACTCAGACTCCTGGGGACAGACATTGAAATATATGCAAATGCTATGAATTAGACCATAATGAGAAGTGGTATAAGCATAAACCGGAAGTGGTACAGAAAGGCAACAATGTCAAACTTCCGTAGGACATGCACATACAAAGGGATAAGGTACCAAACTTAACATACTTTTTCTAAACAAAAACAACAGAACTTGCTCAATCACAGACATAGCTTGCGCTTTTCCATAACAGAGCGCCCAAGAAAGAACATGAAAAACAATGTACGTCCAAGGATGGTGTACTGCTGCCACACCTGGGCGGGAGCTGCAAAAAAAAACCAGCCTATCCTGCCTTGACAGAGTACAAAATAGACTTCGTGGCTTAGTGGGGTATGCCTTTTTCTTTTCCCTGCAACCTCTCTCCCACAGAAGAGATGTTGCGAGCCTGTCTTTATTTTATTATTATTTCCATGGCAAGTGCTCGTCTGAGCTCCAATCTCTCGCCAATCTTTCACGATAAACACGCGTCTAGCTGAAACCACGTCAATAATTTTCCCCACTCTTTATCTGTGCCTAAATCAAAAAGTAGATTCCATGAACAAAGCTTCTTTCTTAGAAGTGAAGATCTAAAATGGTAATTAATTTGATTATGGAAATGTCAAGAAGTCAAGTGATTCCCATTGTAATTGGAACACTTGCGACTATAGAAAAGTTACCCTAAGTATCTGTTATGGCTCGGAATTAGCCACAATAAAAATAGACAAAAGTTGTAAAGACGTGTATTAATAAAAGACAAACAAAAGGTTATTAAATGAAAAGAGATTCGCCTTCGACCGAGCCGCGAGGTTAACCCCGGAACTAGAGCCCTAACTGGGATCATTAAGAGTCCCGGTATATATGGACAGTGGTTGAGTCCATTAAGAGAGTGGTTTCCCCCACAACACCCCTCTCCCAAGCTGATTTCTCCAGGTATGAAATCAGTATATTTTTTTTCTTTCCGGGGCAGAGCAGCAAGGAGTCAGTACACTTTCTCTTTCTGCCGGAGCGTCTTGGTTCTGGCATGATTTTTGGAGGTTCTATGTCTAGTATATCGATCGCCTCTACGCCTTCCTGTGCTGGTTCTGCTTGATATTCGAGGGGGCATTTCCGTTTTGGTTCAGGTGCCTTTTATGTTCGCATTTTGGGCCCTGATTAATGTATGTGACATTGCCGATTCTTTGTGAGATCGTTCCCTGTCCCCCCCCAAAAAAAACGTTGTTCTTGAAATGATTAAAATAGTTTTTATCGCCAAGGTTAAATCGGTTTATTGGCATGGTAGAGGTTCTGCGTTACATTGCGTGTTTGGGCAGCAGTTTATAAAAAAACTGATTTGATTTTTCGCCTAAACATGATTTCAGCTGAGGATCCGGTATCTGGTATGTGAGGATTTTTCCGTGCTCCCGGAGTGATAGTGAGGGGTTGTGATATGCTTGACTTGGTATGTTGCGCTGAATTCCCTGAACTCTGCCTAGGTAAACTGAGTAGCGTTGTCGCTGACCAGACAGTCCAAGAACAAAACGAGTAAACAAAAAAAAAATCGTAGTCATTGCTGTGGTCAGTTTTCTACATCTCATGACCTCTAGCCATGTTGAGTAGCTGTCTACTACTATCAGGTAGTAGAAATCCTCTACTGGTCCCGTGTAGTCAATGTGGATCCTGGACCACGGTGGTTCAGCTTTAGACCAGGATTTATGCGTTATAGAAGATGTCTTAGCACCCAAAGCGCAGCCTTTGCACGTTTTCACTATGTTGGCGATGTCTTGGTTCATAGATAATCAATAGACGAAACTTCTAAGACTTTTCATCCAGTTTGTTCCTGGATTATCAATGTAAAATCCTTGAGTATCCTTTGCTGTAGGGTTTTACTGTACAGCAACACTTCGTCGCAAATAGAAAAAATGTCTGAAACAGTACCCCCCCCCCAAGGTATTACCTTCTGCTTGGTGGTTTGGATGAAATTGTCATTCACGGCCTGTACCTTAATTTCTTGAAGTGTTACCGGCAGTTCGCGGATAATATTATTAATCATGGTTTTCAATTCGCTATTAATACGTAGCGCCGCAATTACCGAGTCTCCGAGGGGTTGCATTTGGGTAAGAATTAGTCTCGATAGACCGTTCGCGTGTGCAAGTTGTTTCGAGGAGAGAAACTCTAGTGCAAATTCGTAATTTAGAAGAATCGTTCCCACATCTTAATAGTCGGTTGGCCGTGTATGTGGGAAGTCCGTTTTTTGATCCAAAAACGAATATCAAAGGCTTATGATCGGTTTGCAGAAAAAATGTCTTCCGTGCAGAAAACGGTGGAATTTCGAAACTGCGAAAACGATGCCTGACCCGTCTTTTTCAATCTAAGATTAATTTTTCTCCGATGGAAGTAAAGTCCGTAGTACGAACGCGATTGGCTGTTTTCAGCCATCTGGCAGCCTATATAACATACATGCGCCAATGCCATACTGACTAGCGTCGCTAGCCACTATTATATCCAAATACGGGTTAAAATAAGTTAAGAACAGTTTTGTGGTAAGGATGTTTTTTTTATTATTTCTTGAAATGATTTCTGACAGTCCGATGCCCATTCTCAAGGTTTATCTTTCTTTAGACATTGGTTAAGTGGTGCGCGTAGTTTGTGCATCATGGTGATAAACCCTTAGTAATAATTTGTCAAGCCTAAAAGGTTTTATAGCTGTGCTACTTTTTTCGATGCCGACTTTTCTCTAATAGCGGTCGATCTGTCCGGACCTGTGCATCTGTCGTCGTTATCAATATGTCACAGGCACTTGATTCTTTTGTAAGAAGAATTCACACTTGTCATTTCTGACCTATAATTTTTTATATTCTTTTTTTAATTTTTTTTCATTACATTTCCACCCCAAACAAGGCACATTACCACTTTGGTGTAGGGGGCTACTATCAGGGGCAGGAACTACTGGGGCACTATGTTGGGATTTGGTCAGCAAGATGTCGGTTCACGTTATACTTGAACTTCTGCATGTCAGTACAGTTGGGGAAGCAGAGACCTGGAATGGAATTCCTGAGTCTAGCGGTTCTGGGGAAGAAACTACTGGAGTAGAAATATCTTTTACATCTAGGGATCTCTACTGCGTGGGGGTGGGATTTAGCTGCCTGTCAGGTTTGTCGAGAGTGTCTACGTCGTGGGGGCACAAGTGTCTGCAGTTCGTCAGATCATTCACCATTAAAATACTTTTAGAACAGGCAGAGGGATGCAGCGTTTCGTCGATGGGACAGAGGCTGAAGCTTAGATGCCAGTTCAGGGCCTTATCAGATTGGCGACTCTCTTTTGAACCTTGTCTAGGAGCGAGAGACTAGCAGCAGATGCACCAGCCCAAATGTGACAGCAATACTCCATACATGGGTGAATGGTGGCCTTAGAGAAGTACAGGATAATTCAGGTGTGAGTAGTTTTCTAGCACGGTAGAGAGAGCCTACCTTCTTCGCAGCGGCCCTGGCAATGCTTTCAATGTAATTATTCCAACTCATGTTTCCTGTGAACGTTAGGCCAAGGAGTTTGAAAGATGTACTCTCAGATAAAGAGTCTTTGGCCATTGCTATTGATGGCAGAGAAGGTTTCTTGTAATTATTGAAGGAAACCAGTTTAGTCTTGGCAGCATTGAATGTGACCATCCATTTTTGTCCCCATTCCACTACAGATTGGAGGTCATCCTCTAGTGTTTTTGCCATTTCTTTAGTTATGTGTTCATTTGTTTTCCTGTCATGCCTGCTATAGAGTGTAGTGTCATCAGCATATATACCCATCTCAGAGGCAGTTTTTTCGGGGAAGTCATTAATAAATATTAGGAACAATAGAGGTCCAAGAATAGACGCCTGACGCACGCCCGGATTTATATCATATTGTTTAGATGTACGACCGCCGAGGACAACCTGGATTATTCTCTTATCTAAGAAGGATTTAATTATGTTATGTATTCTACCAGTGATACTGTATGATCTAATTTTCCCGAGGAGACCCTTGTGCCATACCCTGTCAAAAGCCTTAGATATATCTAGATCTACAGCTCTGCCGTCCCCCGCTTTGTCTAGTGAATGGTATATACGTTCAGAGATTACAGTGATGATGTCTGCTGTGGAACGGGCTTGTCTAAATCCATATTGTTGGTCAGTCAGAAGTTTAGCATCTGTAAGGTGATGGACTAGAGCATGGTTAATTATGGTTTCAAATATTTTGGCGAAAAGTGGGAGGCTAATGGTGCGATAATTTCATTGGTCAGTTCTTTCGCCAGAATTCTTGAATACTGGTACCAAAGAAGCAGGTTTCCAACAGCCCGGAAAGCATGATTCATTAAGGCATTTGTTGTAGAGTTTGGAGAGAACTGGAGTTACTTCGGCTGAGCACTTTTTTAATAGCACAGCTGGGATGAGATCAGGTCCACATGCTTTTGAAGTGTCAAGGTTTTTTATGATAGCATGCACCTGAGCAGGGGTGATTTTTAGATCGTCTAGCGTGGCGTCTGTCCGCAAAGGAAAGTCAGGCAGGGGGTGGTTGGAAGGGTCCAGTGTGGAGTTTGAGGCAAACCGGCTGGCAAGCATATTAGCCTTGTCGGTTGCTGAGCAAACAACCTCGTGATTGTTGGTTAGTGGGGGAGTTGTTGATTGCCCATTATTTACTACACTGTTGTAGATTTTTTCAGAAGTCACGAGTTCCTAATTTTTGTGCTTCGATGCGTTTTTTAGTGGTTTTAGTAAATTCTCTCTTATCTGTCGCTATTTCTTTCTTAACGTTACTTCTAGCTTCTATATACTTCTGTCTGTTTGAACTTGTTTGATATTGTATGCGTGTTCCTCCCTGCTTTTGCCCGCTATGATTGTGATCTAAATATGCGTTGGCGGTGCCAAGGTCGCCCAACATAGTAGCCATGTCTTGCTGGAATATAGCAGATGCTACCTTGATCCCGAACGCCTTTCGTATCTGTAAAAACATCTATGGGTATTAATACAGAGAAGGTTAGCGCTTTTGTCGTTTACATGAGTTTGTAAATAATCATCATTCAGGTCGATCTTAGACAAAACCTTGCCGCCATTTAATTTTGTGAACACTTCGTCCGGACTAGGTAATGGATGCAGAAAGCCTTCTAACGACCTGTTGAGTCCGGTCGAGAAGTCGGCACAAAACCGGATTTCACCAGCCCTTTTTTATGTAGACTGCTAGCGCAGCCCACACATGTATTAAATTTTAGACAGTATACCGGTTTTTCCAATTTTCCAGTTCCTGATTTATCTTGTTCAGGGATGCGTTTTATTTTAAAAAAACCGGTTGTATGCCCGGTTTCAGCTTAAAATCCGTGGTCATTTGTGTACCCGTTCCAAGGCCAGAAGTTAATACATATGGAAATTCTTCCTTAAAGGTTGTGATTAGTTTTTTAGTTTCCGCTGCGTAGGCTTCTAGTTTTTCTTGCAAAATGTGGAGATATGTAAGTTCCAGAGGTTAAACTAACCCATCCAATCAAAGCTGAGCAGGTTTTCACTATTTTTTTATGCATAT
Source organism: Euprymna scolopes (assembly GCF_053919585.1). Classification (NCBI taxonomy): domain Eukaryota; kingdom Metazoa; phylum Mollusca; class Cephalopoda; order Sepiida; family Sepiolidae; genus Euprymna; species Euprymna scolopes. The sequence continues at coordinate 22,696,365 of NC_136513.1, read as the reverse complement.
ATGTTGAGCGTTTTAGTTTTATCCAGCGTTGATGATTAATTTATCCTTATAATTAATTTTAGTGACATTGACAGCATTTGCCATTCTATGGGTTCTTAGCATAGTAGGTTTTCGTAATTTCTTCAATGTTTTGAAGTTTAGTATTGTAAGATCCGATCCACTGTCTAACTGAAATTTAATATTTTTGTGTGACTACTAGTGCGTAAAATAATAATAATAACAAAAACAACAACAACAACAATAATAATAATAATAATAATAATAATAATAATAATAAAATTATAAGCATCATTAATCATGAAAGCACTAAGCACAATAATGTAAACATTCGAAAAACATGGGGGATATTGGAAGCAGAGAGAAAGGCTGAAAAGATACAATGGCTAGCAATAATGTAAACAGCTAAACTGTTAAGGAAAATCATAGAATGCGGAAACCAACAACTATACAAATAATACCTATTAACTTGGATGCTATGATAGGAATAATTCTACTATTCTTTGAAGGGGTGACAAGGTTTATTTGGAATATTCCACTTTCCTTTTTTAGAGGTGCGCCGCATGATAACGGCCGAAGCGAATACGGATAATAATATATAGATAATAATAATAATAATAATAATAATAATAATGAAAACGGTTTAAATATTAAGGAAAAACCTAGAATATGGAGACTAATTCACAAACTACATGTACGGGCCAGATGGGCTGCCACAGAGACAAAACACGAAGCGTTATATGGAATCAAGAACAATGAAGCTGAAAACTATCTGTTCTCCATCCCTTCTCCCATTACCCAATCACCGCTCCCTCCCAAAGAATGATGCAGCATAGCCGAGAAGGTTCAAGGAGGATGGAAAGACCGAGGAGAGAGCGCTGACCAGACCTCCGCTGGACTAATGCCAAGAGAAATCAATGGTACGCGGCTGTTGCGATAATGCAAATTCGTTTGCAAATGTTATCGAAAGAGGTAGAGAGTATTGAAAATCTGGGGAGACGTGTCGCTCAGCTTCCAGGGAATACCACAGGTTGTTCTCAAAGAAACATCGTTTATGACCTGTGCGAAAGCTCCTTGTGAGCCAATAATAATAATGATAATAATAATAATAATAATAATAATAATAATAATAATAGTAATAATAATAATAATAATAATAATAATAATAATAATAATAATAATGATAATAATAATAATAATAATGATAATGGAGATGAACAAAATATCCGCAGTAAACACATTGGTAGTAGCTATATTTTGATAATGGGGGAAAGAAAACGAGCCGAGGGATATGGACAGGAAGACAAAGAAAACGATGACAATGGATGGAACTCTTCACCCAAAGGATGATGTCGATAGGTTATATGTGAAAAGAAAAGAGGACCAATAAGTGTAGAACGATGTGTAAAAGAAGAAGAAAATAATCTGAAAGTTTACATTTCCAACTGTAAGGAAACGCTTATAAAGGTCGTGACAATTTTTTTAAAAAATTGCAAGAGAGTGAATTAGTAAGAATCAACAGAGTTTAAGGCATTACATGAACAAAAAATGAAAGACAGGAGATTCAGAAGTAAATGCTTGGCCAGTTCAGTAGTGATCTACCAAAGGCAATTGACAAGGAAAAAACCTGGCGATGATTGTCAGAAATGTGACTTGAAGGTTGAGATAGAAGGTCTAATATGTACCGCGCAGGAGCAAGCGCACAGGACAAATTTTGTGAAGTATCGCATTGATGAAACGGCTAAAAGTCCCCTATGTCGATTGCGTGGACAGAAAGGTGAGAATGTACAACACCCCTTCATCAGTTGTGAGAAGTTAGCTCAGAAGGAATACAAGAGACGGCATGACAGTATTGAGAGAGTGGTCCATTGGGATGTATGCAAGAGAAGAGGGGTTTAATGCAGTGAAAAAATGGTACAATTATGTTCCAGAAGGAATGATGGAGAGTGATACTGTAATTAAAGTAAGGTCACCAGATTTAGTCTTGTTTGAAAAAAGAAACACAGGGAAATAATCATTGATATAGCAGTTCTAGCTGATTTGAATGTGGAGGGAGAAGAAATGAAAGGCGAAAACTAGCCAGAATTGAAAAGAGAGATAAAAAGTTTGTGGAGGTAAAGAACGTAGAAGTTATACGTATTGTGATGGGAGCTATGAGGAGCGTGATAAGAACATTTGACAAGTGGATTGAGAAAATTTGGATCCATTGCAATGTTGGAGTACTTCAAAAGACTGCCTTGTTGAGAACCGCCAGAATTTTGTGGAAAGTGTTGGAAGACTGAAGAAAAAAGATGCTGATCGCCTGTGGTCATTCGTTTCATCCGTATAAAATCGGCAATACCAATAGCCAGACACAAAATATGAGGTGCTCGTGCACTTATTGAACCGCTTTGTTTTTAAATAGTATTTTCAATTTAAGTTAAAGTTTTACGATATATTTTTATTAAATTGTTAGGTGAAAGTACAGAATAGTTACAAAACACCTTTCTCTCCCCATGTTAAGAATGGCTTTCTAAATAATAACGTTATTATATCAGCACGGTTCAATAAATGCATAATTACCAAATGTGAATAATATTAATAATAATAATAATAATATTAATAATAATAATAATAAGAAGAAGAAGAAGAAGAAGAAGACGAAGAAGAAGAAACCTAATTAAAAGTATAAACACCTGGCTAGTGTAACTACTAAGATACTCTGTACCGTTTATAGGTTGGACAATAAAAAGTACTGACCATCTCGATCAGAAAACCAGGAAACTCATGACTAATAATAATAATAATAATAATGTTGCTACTACTGCTTCTACAAATAATAATAATCATAATAATAATAATAATAATAATAATAATAATAATAATAATAATAATAATAATAATAAAATAACAATAATATAAATAATAATGAAAATAGTACAATAATACTAAAATAGCAATAATAATATCAATAATAATAAAACTTCTACTATCACCATTACTACTAATGACTAATAATGAAAAAAACATATTAATATTATTATTACTACAACTACTACTACTACTACTACGACTACTACTACTAATAATAATAATAATAGACAGCTAGCGATAGCGATAAATAGATAAATAGAAAAAAAGGTAACAATCTGTATGAAAGAAGAAAGAAAAATGTCGGGTTCGTATAAATCCCGTATCATACAAAACAGGAGGATTGAATAGAAAGATCGAAACTGATGAATTGTGTCGATGTCTCCTTCCAAATAACAGGAAAATGTATTCGGAAAAGGACAGAAAGACTTGAAGATGGCACAAATATTTAATGAAAAATAAGATTATTTATTTGTTCATTTTTCTTTATTTTGTGTTCCTTCTGTAAAGTCATCGAAGTACCTATCACTTGAAGCCAGGTCCTTTAGGCATCAACCCTTCCCGAACCTCATCCACATTCGAACCTGAGACCGGCCCGAATCTTTAATCAGTCAACCAGCCCGCCAGCAAGAGAGCCGACCGACCGACCGACCGGCCGGCCAGTCAAGCCCGCCATTTAGAACTAGAAGTACCAGGTCGATAGAAAAGAAAAAAAAAAAAAAAAGAAAAGAAAAAATCCATTAAAATATTTTTTCGAGATTGTGTTCTGGGGGTAAGTTCAGTGGGACTTCGTAATTGAAACAGAGTTTCTTTTTCTTCTTCTTCTTCTTCTTCTTCTTCTTCTTCTTCTTCTTCTTATTATTATTATTATTATTTATTTTTATTATTATTATTATCATTATCATTATTATTATTATTATCATTATTATTATTATTATTATCATTATTATTATTATTATCATTATTATTATTATTATTATTATTATTTATTATTATTATTATCATTATTATTATTATTATCATTATTATCATTATTATTATTATTATTATCATTCTTATTATTATCATTATTATTATTATTATCATTATTATTATTATTATTATCATTATTATCATTATTATCATTATTATTATTATTATCATTATTATTATTATTATTATTATTATTATTTATTCATTTATTCCTTCAATTTTACAGTGTTGTGATATTTTACATCGTTTTTTTTCATCAAATGAGGATAGTCAAAGAGTCAATTTGATGGAAGCACTTGGCGTAGGATGTTTTCTAGGCAAAGCAGGACTTATTTCTGGAGTACAGTGATGTTATTTCTGATTCCCAAGAAGTTCAGCTGTTTCATAAGATCATCAAAAATTGAGCCAAGCGCATCTATGATTATTGGTATGACGAAAGTTTTCTTATTCCACAATCTCGCAATCTCCACTCTGAGTTTCTGATAGTTCCGTAGTTTCTCCTTGCCTGTTAACTTGATGTCTTTTGGGCAATCAACATCAATAGTTTGGCATCCATTTTACAACTATAATATCCGGTTTCTTGTGAGTTATCTCTGAATCACACTGAATCATGAAATCCTAGAGAATCTTAACGTCCTCATTTTCCACTACCGCTTCTGGGTGATGGTGGTACCATTTGTCGGCTACTTAAATTCAAAACTTTTGGCACAAACTCCAGTGCGCATTTGTACAAACTCTGTCATGGCGATGTTTGTAATCTGTTTGAGAAAGTATAGAACACGCATCAACGATGTGTGTCACTGTTTCAAGAGATATACCACAAAACTTGCAGTTTTTATTTATTTAATTATTATTATTATTATTATTATTATTATTATTATTATTATTATTATTATTATTATTATTTGTCATAGTCATTGTGCTACTAAACTACCTGCTTAGCAAATGCAATGCGGCATACATGTTTACAGACACAGAACAAGGAATAAACCATCTCATGTAAATGGATGATCTGAATCTGTTTACTAAAGCCAAAAAGGAACCGAAGAAGCTGATAACACAACAAAAATGTTCAGCCAGGATATTGGAATGAAATTTGAAATGGAAAAGATGAACTGCTTAACCGTGAGAAAACACTTTTGTCATTTTTTTTCTAGTTTCATCGTTTCTTGTGTTATTCTTTTTGCCAGTGTCCCTCACTGATGTGATCAATGTTTATATGTTCTCTCTCATATACATTTCCTAGTCCTTTTTGTTGTGTCTTCTACGCAATCTTCTATGTTTATCAGTCCCCTTTCTTCGTTCCTTTGCCCGTAAAGTCGGTCAGGGTACTGAGATTTGGGAAAATCTTTGTAATCCATTTTCGGCAAGAAATTTGGCTGATAAGGGGTCAAAGTTCAACAAATTGACCTTTGAGAACTCTACCAAACTCCTCCGCCAATTTTGAGTCTAAACACTTGAAATTTTAGATATAGGTTCCATTGACCGCTTTTTTTTCTCAACATGCACCACCGGGTAACGCCGGGCTGAAATGCTAGTTTAATAATAAAAAAAGAGATCGTAAGGCTTTAATTTAATCTGATTAAAAACTATTTTTAAAAAAGCGAGGCGGCAAAGATACACAATCAACCTAAACTTGTTCATCTTTGCTTATTTGTGTTTTTTGCTTTTGACATTTATTATTAACGTTGACGATCACATTTCTTTACACGCACACGCGTTCACATTTTGGGGGAGGGTCGGAGGGTAAATGTTTACATTACGTCCTCTTCCACATTTTTCTTTACAATGACCAATTTTATAATATTTGGTATATCCTGATTACGACACATGTATTCTGCACTGTACTCCAATGCCTGCCAAATTTGTACTTCTATTCTATCGGCACTGTCACCAACCATATCATTTGGGGGTGGGTATGCTGTGTACGATTTTCGCGATTAAATTTGAGGGATTTATTTATCTACCACCTCCAACTAAAAATGGGGTGCTCTGCTCTGATAAACATTCTTTACATGGGATGTTGGGGGTGTCTATTCCAAGAGGAGGTTGATGGAGTCTATTCCGAAAACTGTTCTTAACATGGGGAGTGCCCATCAATCTAAACAGTTCATATATAGTAAGAATCGCTAAATTCTAAAAAAAAAAAAAGAAAAAAAAATCGTTTTATACTTGCTATTTTTATTCTAATGGATCGTTTTTCCTAATTTTCTTATTGCATACGTTGGCTTTTTTTTTCGAATTCAAATAGTATCTGCAGGTTATCAACAACCGTAGTTAGAAAGGAAGGAGAGAGATTTCATCCGATCAACGCCGATTAACGGATCCTACTAGTATAATAATGAATACGAAATCTGCATTTATCAAAATATCATATTTAAGCGTATTTTACGATCGGGGAAGGCCTGGCGGTCTGCTAATATATATATATATATATATATATATATATATATATATATATATATATATATATAGTCTTGGAAGATTTTTACCTTTAAAACAATACAAAATTTTTTTATCATCGTTAGAAAACCATTTAGTCAGTAAGTCATTCAATCTTCTGCAATCACTGCATAAACTTGCTCTCACGAATTCACTATATTACTGATAATAAAATAAATGTATATATATATATATATATATATATATATATATATATATATATATATATATATATATATTTTACGACCGAGGAAGGCGGGGTTGCCTGCTACTGTATATATATATATATATATATATATATATATATATATATATATATATATATATAAAAGGTAGTATCTCTCTCTCTCTCTCTCTCTCTCTCTCTCTATATATATATATATATATATATATATATATATATATATATATATATATATAGAAAGAAGGCTATCAGTAGTTAACTGTGTGTTTATGAGCGGTTAATAGTTTTTATTTTCTTTATAGCGCTCGCTAGTGTGTTTTGTATAGAGGGACAAAAGCGTAAGTAATCGATGTAAGAAAATCTGATTGTAGTTATGTAAGTTTTTACCTGTGAATGACTGTTACGTTATATGAGCTTAGCAATATGTACATGTCGGTTTCTGAGTGGTTAATATTCTTTAAATGCTGTTCTTTGTAGCCTTGGTGTCTCTTGTGTGGAGAGAGATGCTATGTTTAGCAACTTTTAAAGGAGTTTGTTTACGTAAGAATTCATTTCATTCTGGAATACAAGAATGTCCGGTTTCAGCCAATCGAAAACGTCGAAACATTGCCTAGGAGAAGTTATTCCTTTTGATTCGGAAATCGGAAGTACTATGTTATGTCTATGTATGTAATTATCCAGTTACGGAAGGTGTAATCTAACTGTAGTAGAAAAAGGCAGAATAGTACCCGGTGATAACTGGTAGCAGTGGTAGGATAAAATGCACAGAGAGAACTTCTTCCTTTTAGTATGTTGAGATTGCAAACTCTTTGGTAACAAAATTAATATCATGGTTAAGATATGCGTTACAAACTTATATTCTGAATAGGTTGGCCTAGTTTTAATTGGATTTGTTTAATCTATATATATAAAAGCGAAAATCTGTGTATGTATTTATGTATGCATGTTCGCTTTTTGTGTATGTCTGTAAAAGGCTTTTTTCGTCGGCCTTCTCGCTCGGCTCGCTTCTTCTTAAAACTTTTTGTTATCACGTTTAAATGATAATATCTACGAATTAAGAACGGGGGTGGTGTGTGTATTTAATTTGCACGACTTTCACGCGCTATTTTTTCCAGATATTTCGATCGTCGCGTGTTTCTTTCGCTTTTCAGTATAAAACAAGCGAAAACTGGCTAGCAGCCGTGTCATGTTTCAAGGTCAAACATCACGCGACTTAAGTGTCTCGCACCTGTTAATTTCATTTTATAAACGTTAAATTAAGACGCTTTCTCTCGTGGGCGAGATGGTTAGGTCACAGGGTTTTTCTCCATTTCGTTTCCACCTCTACGTCAAAGGTTCGGGGTTCAAGCCTACTTTCCTACGAAAACATTTTTTTCTTTTACACCTCCAAAAACCCGGTCAACCTTTTTTTTTGAAGCAGGGTTGTTTTGATCACCCACCCCAACACACACACCCACAAAAACCCGGGCCACGCCGGGTACCCCCGCTAGTTTATATATATAAAAGCGAAAATGTATGTATGTATGTATGTGTGTTTGTATGTCTCGAAAACACTTTCGACAGAGGCGACGGATTTTCACGGGATTGATATCATTTTGAAGCCCGACATCTTGGACGACAAATATCTAAAAATTGGCCAAAAACATTAATTCCTTCACCCTAAGCTTGACCCTTTTCTACAAGGAGGGGTGCCGAAAACATCGTTCCTTCATTTTCTCTTTTCCTGCTACTAGGATAATGACGTCATGTTTGACATAGAAAACATTGACGTTAGTTTAAACCACCTGCAAGTGTTTTAAAGGTTTAATTTTTTCCGTTTTTAATTGTATGTCTCTTTGGCGTAGAGGTAACGTGTTAGCCCCGATGCTTCAGGCTCGAGCCTAGCTTCCTACCTAAAATTTTTTTCCTCTTTTACACCTTTTTTTCTTTTTGCTTTGTTTTGGTTTTTCCAATTTTTTTTAACATCGTGTTTTTTTTATAATATTAAAACAGGGACACCCTCTCCTACAAAGACATTTCCAAGCAACGCCGTGTACCCCCTCTAGTTTATAAATAAATCATAAATGAATATTAGGAATTTTACTAAACCTAGAAACATTGCACGGCTTGAGTTACTTCCCTTATAATTTGAACCAAACCTTTAAAGTTTCGAACGTACAGAGTTATCTTCCTTTCTACTTCTAAAATATCCGATAATCGTAAATCTTAATAGGAAAGCACGAAAGAAAATTTAAAAAAATAAAAAATAGATTGAGATCCTTAATTTTATATGAAGAATGAGAATGAACTAAGTATAAAACAACGTTAAACTTTCTTCCTTATTGAATAATTTTTAAGCAAAAACTTTTTTTAAATAAAATAAAGAGGTTAGCCGATATTTTTATAAATAAACAAAGCAAAGTTCATAGCACATAGAATCGTAACAAGTTTACTTAGGTGACTAGTCCAGATTAAAAATAATTCAAATTAAATAAAGAAATAAATAGATTTAATTTAAGAAATCAATGAATAGTAAACATATTAAATGGACATAAGTAATTAGTGGTAACATTGTATGATATTTTTTTTACCATTTTTTTTTAATGAGATACGAAAATAGGTAAATATATAAATCTTTAAAAATATTTTGCAAGGATGCAATATAGGTAAAATACTTTGGCTGGGTTTCTTTTCCTTATAAGGGAAATGGTTCCATAATGTTTTATTGTTAAAGTATTTAATATTTAATAAGTCTGAAGAGAGGCTGTTCTGTTGAAAATTTTTAAACAACATTATGTTTGGATTTGTCCGAATAGTCTTGCAAAAATTGTAACTAACGATGAAATACACTATTTGTTGCTATCAACCCAATCTTTGAAGTCTTGGTTTTTGTTAAAACAATATATGAATGCTCAATTATGAAATATGATAATTTTTTAGCTTACTGTTTAAGTCATTTCTTTTTGGCCTAAAATTTATTGGTATATGAACGATTACTGAATTATATAAACCCAGTAAAATTCGGAATACTACAAATAATACTATATATATATATATATATATATATATATATATATACACGTGTTTGTGTATATATATAAATTTAATTATTAACGTTTAAATCTATATATAAATAATGTATATATGTTATGCATATATTATGTAAATATGTATATATATATATATATATATATAATATATATATGCATGTGTGTGTGTGCGCGCGTAACGTTTTCTTATAGATTACTTTAATTTTACTATTCCTAGAAATCCCTACTTTTGAACTGAGCAGTGTTGAAATACATATTATATATATATATATATATATATATATATATATATATATATATATATATATATGTGTGTGTGTGTGTGTGTGTGTGTGTGTGTGTGTGCTTGTGTGTGTATCATATATACGTATAGTCATACGTTTTCGTATAATAACTTGAAATATAATTATGGGGTTATGTATCTCTGGTATTGTTTGAATTTATATATATATATATATATATTTTTATAAGGGGGCTCACCACTTATCAAAGCCCGGAAGCCACTCGGAGAGAAGAGTTATTTTGTGTACAATGGGATAATATCGTAGTAATAGTTGGTATTGGAGATTTGATAAAGTGTCTTACTTAAGGGGGCGATTAATCAGGAATTTGTTTATGTTGAACTTGAAGACATTCAAGTTGTAGTCAGGTGGGAAACAGGCAAACAGAAGAGAGTTCCACAGGCGTGCACTTCTCAGAAAGAAGCTTTGTTCATGGAATCTACGTTTGGATTTAGGTTCAGATGAAGAATGGAGGAAATTACTGAAAGTGGTTTTAGCTAGACGAGTGTTTATCGTGACAGATTTGCGAGGGGGAACCAGAGATTAGAGCTCGGACGAGCACTTGTCATGGAAATAACGATAAAACAAAGACAGGCTCGCAACATCTCTTCTGTGGATGAGGTTGCAGGGAAGAAAAAGGGGCACCCTCCACTAAGCCACGAAGTCTATTCTGTATTCTGTCAAGGCAGAATAGGCTGTTTTTCGAAGCTCCCGCCCAGCAGTACTCCATCTTTAGACGTACTTGGCTTTTATACAGATAGAGAATTGCATAAGTAGTGAGATATCTTCTGGAGCGGTAGAAGGATCCCACCATTTTCACACCGGCCTGGGCAACAGACTTGATATACGCGTTCCATTTCAGATCAGGAGTAAAGGTCAAACCCAGGAGCTTGTCAAAACATGAAGCCTCCCCAAGACGAGAGCCATTCATTTCAATTGATGTTAGAAGAGGAACAGAGCGTTGATGATGTACAGATAGGAGCTTGGTTTTAGATGCATTAAAAGTAACCAGCCACCTTTTCCCCCACTGTACCACGCGCTCAAGATCAGAGGAGAGAGAATCAGAGAGAGCTTTGTCATTTACGGCTTTTGATGTGTTGTCATAGATGGTCGTGTCATCAGCATAGATGTCAACGAATGATTTAAGTATGTGTTTTGTGAGATCATTGATGTAGATCAGGAAGAGAGTTGGGCCCAGGATGGACCCCTGGGGGACTCCAGCATTAATAATGTGGGCCTCTGATTGCTGCCCACCAACCACTACTCTTATGAACCTATCCGAGAGAAATGATTTAATGATTGAGAAAACATTACCAGTTATACCGTAGCTGGAAATCGTGTGAAGTAGGCCCTTATGCCATACCTTCTCTCGTCCCCCCTCGCCAATCTTTCACGAGAAATACTCGTCTGGCTGAAACTACTGTCAATAATTTTCCCCACTCTTTATCTGTGCCTAAATCCAAACGTAGATTCCATGAGCAGAGCTTCTTTCTCAGAAGTGCACACCAGTGGAACTCTTTTCCGTTTGCCTATTTCCCATCTGACTACAACTTGGACGTCTTCAAGTTCAACATAAACAAATTCCTGACAAACCGCCCCCTTAAGTAAGACACTTTATCGAATCTCCAATACTAATGATTACTACAATACTATCCCATTTGATTACTGTACACGCAATAACCTTTATCCCCGAGTGGCCCCCGGACCTTGATAAGTGGTGACCTCCATGTAAATAAATAAATAAATAAAATAAATAAATAAAATAAATAAATAAAATAAATAAATAAAAAAAACATAGGTCCAAATAAAAAACGGTTGAATTTCTAAGAAAAACACCGGATCTCCGAGGCGGAGACGTTAACCATAATGTCGTTTAAAAAATCAACAACAAAAACTTCATATATATATATATATATATATATATATATATATATATATATATATATATATATATATATATATATATATATATATATATATATATAGGTATAACATTTTTGGGGTTAATTTTATAAGTTCACAAATCTCAGCGACTATTGATCCCAGTTTAACAAATGAAGGCTTGTTATAAAGGTAATAGCCTTAATTGTGTAGTAGCATATCTGTTCGTACGGTCGCAAATTAAGGGGATAATCCATCACCCAGAGCCTATTTTGGCACATCTTTACAGCCATGTAATGTTTCAGTAAAAGTTGTAGTATCTTTTCACCCCATCAAAATCCTTTAAAATAACCACTATTAAAGGTTTTCTGAAAGCGAATATAGCGTTGAAAAGTCCAGGACACGAGTAGTTTCCAAGGTATGAAGAAATCATAGTTTATAAACGGTAGCGGATCGTTTGTCTATATTATTTTGGCGTAAAATGAGCATCCACTTTACGGACACCTTTTTGAGTGGTCTGTTAATTTTTGAGTGGTAATGTTGGCTGCGACCTGATAGACCAATATAAAACCTACCTTAAAATAAGCTTGTTTTCTACAGGCTTTCGAGTGAGCTGAAAACGACTATATCATTTAAATTAATATGAATATGTTATATGCACAAGTGTATAAGGATTTTTTTATACTAGAGATATTCAAATGCAGGCAAATTTGGCCATATTTATCGGTTCGAAAATATAGGTAATTTTTTACTAATTGTCATAACACTTTAACCTTATAATAGCATTATAATCTTCAAAATGCCTGCAAATTTTCATGTAGCTTTGTCTCATAGAACCAAAGCTATGAGCATGTCAATATTCAATTTGGCTACGAGTATATATATATATATATATATATATATATATATATATATATATATATATATGTATGTATATATATATATATATATATATATATATATATGTATATAAGAAATTTATTACTGTGAGTCCAGAATGAGTTTACATATTGTTTCAACTAGAGGAAGATCCCCAAAGGGAGGAAATATCCAACTAGCATCGTCGGAATTCATAGATGGATTCCATCTATGAATTCCGACGATGCTAGTTGGATATTTCCTCTCTTTGGGGATCTTCCTTTAGTTGAAACAATATGTAAACTCATTCTGGGCTCACAGTAATAAATTTCTTATATACTGCTCTGGCTACACATTGAGCACTCTATTCCGGTTTTTTCACCACTGGTAAATATATATATATATATATATATATATATATATGAGAGAGAGAGAAAGAGAGATAGAGATATATATATACCAACTTTTTTTGCAATTTTATAAGTGCCAAATTTCAGTGATAATTGATCAGAATTTAGCAAATGAAGGCTCGTTGGAAATGTAATGATCTGAATTGTGTAGCAAGCTATTGCCCTTTTGCTCGCACATAAAGTTATCATTCATCATATAGAGCTTATATTTGGCACATTTTGCAGCCATAACATGTTTCAGTCCTAGGCATTTTTTTCCTAGCTTTGCATATGAATTACAAAATCTCATATTTTTCCCAAACATCTGGCATTGATAGAGACGAGACTAAAACTTGCTGCTATGATTTCAAATGATCTGAAAGAACAGCAAAGGGAGACTTGATTCCAAATATTTCTCATATGTTATATCCCCTCTTTGGTTTTTATACATATAAGATATTGTTCATACTAGAGATATTCATAATCGTAGCATATTTCCAAAAGAGGCCAGATATGAAATATATGAAATATTTGGAATCAATTTTTCCTACTGTTATAGGACACACACACGCGCCCCCCCCACATATATATATAATGATTAAAATATATATAAAAATATATTCAAGTTAAGAATCCATTGTTTGAAATAAGGAATATATTGAAAAGAATTATGTTTATTTCCTTTATCTATGGATTTCAATAATGGCTCATATTATCAGAAGAAATGAATCGTAATTAGCAAAATTGTTATTTATGAATAAAACATGTTTTGCTTATCAGCACATATATTGAAAATGTTATTTAAACATTATTTAAAAGTTATTGAGCTTTATTTTTTTGGCTAGAATCGTCGAGAAATTATTACCCCACTGTAATATCTTATTAGACAATTCACTTAATTTCTAATCTGTGACTTATATATATATATATATATATATATATATATATATATATATATATATATATACGTGTGTGTGTGTGTGTGTGTGAGTGTGTGTATATATATATATATATATATATATATATATATATTTCTCTTATATTAGGCTCTATCAGTAATATTGATCTTTTTTAAATCTGGATAAGGTTATTGTATAAATATATACGTCTATATTTATATTTCTGCAATTTCAAAGAGCAAATCGTTAATAAAACATGTTAAAAAACACGTTGAAAAAGAGTTAAAAACATATTTAATTTTAAAAGGAAACACTAAAACACTTATTATAAGTTCTATCTCCTAGTTGGTTTTATCGAGCTTTTACATCTGGTTGAGATTACTTTATAAATATTAATTTTTTAATATTTATAATATACTTTAGTTTTACCATCTTGGATCATTTTGGTAAATTTAATTGTAATTTTTATTTTATTTTTATTATATATATATATATATATATATATATATATATATATATATATATATATATACATATATATAAATTTTTTATGTGTACATAATTTTATAATACTTTTAAAAGAACAGCGAACGTAGTGCTATAGTTAATTACTGAGGGTTTTTTGTTTGCTTGTTTTTTCTGTTTTTTTTTTTTTGTAGTTTAAACATACTATATATATATATATATATATATATATATATATATATATATTATTTTTAAAATCACGACGTTCCGATTTCGAATCTCGCTAGATTCAGCCACTGATGAGTCGTAGACGATGAAACACGTGTCATTGGAAAATAATATATATGCCGCTCCCCAGAGGGAAAACTATTCCCAACACGCATTTAGGTAAAAATTCGCTTTCGTATAAATAATTGATTCATTCAAGAAAGTATCGCTAACAAAAACAAATAAAAACATATACATAAAAGTGATACGTTTAGTAGTCCTGCGAGTTTAGCCACGTGGTAGAGGTTTAGGCTTATTATCACAAGGTCCCGATTTCGAATCTCGCTAGATTCAGCCACTCGTGTCAGTGGAAAATTATATTTTAACAATAATATATATGCCGCTCTCCTTTTAGTGGGTACCAAATTGGTCAAAGGGAAAATTATTCCCAACACGCATTCAGATAAAAATGCCCTTTCGTATAAATAATTGAATTCATTCAAGAAAGTATCGGCAACAAATATATATATATATATATATATATATATATATATATATATATATATATGATTCTTATTTTAAGCGGCCTGGTGCAATTTTTGCAACTTGACTCGTCGAGCTTCGCCTCTTTCCGTGGTATCAGACAAGCTTGCCGAGTACATATGCTTGCCATGTCTGGCATCGTTTTCTTTCTGTTAGCACCAGAGATGCTATGGCCGTGGCTGCAGTGCACGCATCTCTATCGTTTTGCGCGTCCCTTCTTTTCCAGCCTTCTTCTATCCTCGATCTGCCGTTCTATCGTGTGAAACGACCGCCCCGCTGGCAACGGCGCTCCACCAATTTCATTTAAAATGGTTCTCTCCTCTCCGGTAGATGGCGCGCGGCTTCCGTTCGTTCTTGCAACTTGTTATGCTCGATCACCCTCTCTCATCCCTCTAGATCTGTTTTTCTAGC
The DNA here is from genome assembly GCF_053919585.1 of Euprymna scolopes. NCBI lineage: Eukaryota > Metazoa > Mollusca > Cephalopoda > Sepiida > Sepiolidae > Euprymna > Euprymna scolopes. The sequence goes on along the minus strand of NC_136513.1, from coordinate 22,680,957 downwards.
GTTTCCTCCCAACTCTTTCTTTCTCTCCCCCCTCCCTCTCTCTCTCTCTCTCTTTCTCTTCATCTATCTATATATCTCTCCTTTTCATGCTGCGCATAGCGCTTCGATCTCTCTTTGTCACGGGGCAGGCAACCTAATTTACATCATCAATGACGTCACTAACCTTTTATTTATTTCCTTTACTTTTATTGGGTGGTTTTTAGTTTATATTTAAAATTTTTAATTGCGTTCGTTTGTTGGCTTTGTAGGACCATGGCTACTGTATGCACGCTGCAAGAAAGAGAATGACACTCGAAGGACAGTGAAACGGATAACGTACCAGAAAGGGTGTGAATAATGATTTAAATAAAGAAAATAACGAAGAAGAAGAAGAAGAAAAAGAATAATAAGAAAAAGAATAATAAGAAAAAGAATAAGAATAAGGAGAAGAATAAGGATAATAATAAGAAGAATAAGAAGAAGAAGAAGAAGAAGAAGATAAAGAAGAAGAAGAAGAAGAAGAAGAAGAAGAAGAAGAAGAAGAAAAGACATTACGTAACAAATTTGGTTGTTTTTGTTGTACAATATATCAACCCTTTTCGGGTTATTTAATACCGAATCCAGTAATTTCTGAAAAAAAAAACAAAAAACAAAAAAAAAACAACAAAAGATTATGCTTCAACATATCTATGAATCCAAATATTTATTAGTGATATTTGTTTTCAAGTTTTTGTTTTACGGCATATCAACCCTTTTAACGTTATTTAATGTCAAATCCAGTAATTTTGAAAGAAAAAAAAAAAGTTTTTATGCTTCAACTTAAATATATTTTAAATGCTTATACACGGTGTCTGATTTCGTTGTTTTGTAAAGGAAAAAATATATTTGTTTTTGACTTTGCAGAACATGATTGAGTTTCACAAAAGGGAACAAGAAATAAAATAACATTAATGTTTGGTACATTTTTGGTTAGGAAGCCGATATCTTCAGACAGACTAATCTGGTGGCACCGGACACGTAAAGAAAAAAAAAATTGACATTAAAGAGTTGGTCTGTCTTTTGTCAAGGAATAAAGTGTAGCATCTGTTCTGGCGCTAAACTATATCTATTTTGTCATCGTTAAATGAAGAAGATATCTTTCTAGACTGGGACAATTTAATTTTTTTCCAATCTATAATGACCTGAATTTTTCCCACTTTAAAAAGCCAACCGTTTCTAACTTTATCCTCGTAGGAGGAGAGCAATTAAATTGTAATCCTAGCTGTCGACAACTTATACTAATCGAGGGTACGTCCTCGCAAATCATTCCGCCAATTGTATGACTGAGGTACGGTTCTCATCTGTTTAGGGAGGTCGATCCTCCCAGGCTTTACCTTCTCTGTTTAGAACGGGTTAGTTTACTTCTAACCGATTGAGGCACGTCTATTGCGGAAAGCAGTGGGGAGGTGGACTTTTCTGACACAAAAAGCTCCACTTGGTGACTGAGTTTGTACTCGCGGGGATCCTAGTAATTGGAAAGATAAACAAAGAGGAGCGATCACGAAAATAAGAAAGATGAGAAAAAATAAGGGAGAAGAAAGCAAGTAAAAAAGGGATCACAACGTCGTAAAAGAAAAAAAGAAAGAAAGAAAGAAAGAGAAGATAGAAGAAAAAGGGAAAACATCACGAAATTCAAGAGAGAGAGAGAGAGAGAGAGAGAGAGAGAGAGGGGGGGGACGTTTAACGAAGAAGAAAAAAATATACAACACGAAAAAAACAAAGAAAATATAGAAAATTGAATAGCTTGGGAGAAAGAAAAATATGTAAAAAGTAATAGCATAGAAGAGAAAGAAAACAAAAAGAAATAAATTATTAGAAATAAAAGACAGGGAGGAATCTTCTCGGTCCAGCCAATCAGTCTCCGGTGCATCATGGGTAGGGCTAGGACAACAGCATATTCTTTTCATTTTTTTTTTACTCTTTAGTGTGTACCTGTTGATATTTTATACGCTTTTATATAGTGATGTGGTTCTCGGTTGATTAACTGCGTCTAACTGTGTCGGATATATACTCGAGAGTCAAAACAATGAAAAGAATATGCTGTTGTCATAGCCATAGTCATGAGTAAGTTGCTTCAAACTGTGATAAACAGACAAGTGTTCAACCACCTCGACAAAAATAACCTGCTCAGTGCCATGCAGTAGAGTTTCCGTTCTGCGAAATCTACAGCTGATGTACTAACTGTTATATCACACAGGATTAATGAATCATTCGATTGAGGCTTTGTCTCTAGAGCAATAGCTCTTGACATATCAAAGGCTTTTGATAGAGTGTGGCTAAAAGGTCTACTTCACAAGATCACCAACTATGGAATAGCTGGAAAAGTCCTCTCAATTATATTTTTTCTCTTTGATAGGCTTATAAGTGTAGCCGTAGATGGGCAGAAATCGAAAATTTACTGTATTAACGATGGCGTTCCTTGGGGTTCCTGCCTGGTTCCAAACCTGTTCCTGATGTTCATCAATGATCTCCAAAATCACAGTTTTAGGTCATTCCTAGACATTTATGCCGATGACACGACAATCTATGGCGACACTTCAAAGGTCAGCAATGACGAAGATCTTTCTGATTCTCTCTTTTCTGATCTTGAGAACGTGGAGCAATAGGGAGAAAAGTGACAGGTTAATTTTAATGCATCGAAAACTAAGCTTCTCTTTTTTCATGATAATCGCTCTGATCCCCACCACGCCCCAATTTAAATGAATGGTTCTAGTCCTGGGGAAGCCCCGTGTATTTACAAGCTTCTGAGACTATCCTCCTTTGATAGACTGCAAAACCGGCTTACAAAATCTAGTGGGTGATGTCTTTTTTCTTCCCTGAACCCCTTTTCCCACAGAAGAGACTTCGCGAGCCTGTCTGTTATCTGTCGCCTTTTCACAGTAAACGATCGTCTGAACTCCAATCTATGCTCCCCCTGCCAAACGTTCAAAATAAAAAAAACACTATGTATGGTTTTCCCCACTCTTTATCTGTAACTGAATCTAAACGCAAATTCCATGAACTAAGCTTCTTTCCCAAAACTGCCCACCTTTGGAACACTGTTCCGCTAGCATGCTTCCCGGCTAAATACAACATGGTAGCCATCAAATCTAATGTAAACAAGTTCCTGTTAAGTTGTTTTCATAAATGGTGGAATTCTATCCATTTTACACTACCATCCTACATTCATTAACTCTTATCCTCGAGTGGCCTTCGGACCTTGATAAGTGGTGAACCCCACGTAAATAATAGACGGATGAAGGTTAATAAGGGGAAAGAAAGAAAACATAGTACCTCTCGAAAAATAAGAGATAGGAGAGACAGAAAGAACAAGTAAGATAACAGATCGACACAGAGAAAAGAAAAGAAGAAGAAGAGGAAGGAGGAGAAGAAGAAGGAGGAGGAGAAGAAGAAGAACAACAACAACAACAACAACAAAAGGACAAAGGGAAAGATAGAAGAGGATTAAGAAGAAGGAGAAAAAGAAGCAAGAATAGGAGGAGAACAAGTGCAAGAAGAAAAACGAGGAGGAGGAGGAGGAGGAGAAGAAGAAGAAGAATTAAAAGAACTAAAAAGACGAGGAGAGTGAGTAGGAGAGAGAGGAAATGGAGGAGAAGAAAAAGAATGAGTAGTAAAAAGAAGGAGGAGGAGAAGAAGAAATTGAAGGAGAAGGAAAGGAAAAGAAGACACTAAGAAAAATTAAGAGGGGAGAGTAAGACAAAAGTGAAAGGAGAAAGAAGTAAGGAAATTAGAGAAAAAGAGAGAGATAAAGAGAGAGAGAGAGAGAGAGAGAGAGAGAGAGAGAGAGAGAGAGAGAGAGAAAGGGGGGCAAGAATTAAAGCGAATAAAAAGGTGGGCTCCACAATAGACGAAAGAAAAAAACGCAAAAGAAGGGAAAAGAATAAAAGGAATGGTATTACGAAAAATAAGAAAGAGAATGAAAAAGGAATAGACGAGAAGAAGAAAAGGGGAAAAAACATTGTGAAAAATATCTGGAAGAAGGGGGACAGAAAGGAATAAAACATAAAAGGAAAAAAATCACAAAAATGAGAGAGAGAGAGAGGGAGAGAGAGAGAGAGAGCTGGAAGATTGAGACAAAAAAAAACAAAAACAATGACACCCAGTAAAGTACAAAGGCGTAAAAGAAGAGCATAAACTGATGATGATGATGATGATGATGATGATGATGATGATGATGATGATGATGACGACGACGACGACGACGACGACGACGACTACGACGACGACGACGACCAAAGGAAAAAAAGAAAGCAATTACGAAAAACGACAGAGCGGGAGGACAAACAGATTTAAATCGACTAAACGATATGTCTAGAATCGTTGCTCCAATTTCGATAAAAAAGCCATTCAATGATTTGGATTCTGGAAATTGTCTAAAATCTAAGGCTTAGGCTCAAGGCGACTTAATAAGAAACTTAGGGTGATGGTGATTTAGTGGTTAATGACACGAACTGACGGTTTTGTGTGTTCCAAGTTCGAATCCAATTCGTTCCACAAAAAAAATCAGTTTCACTTTTGGCTATCTTCACGCGGCCCCTCCTATAAGCACCTGGCGTTTTTCTAGAAAGAAATTTGACTAGAAAAATATCAGGAAAACCAATGCCATCAACAGAATCTTTGCCTTCATACTATATAGTGATGATGAATAAGAAATTGAAATTGATAGAATCTTGCTTAATTAGTGTCCAATATCGATAGACGATATTCAATTCACAAATGAAATGTCTGGACTTTAAAATTGGGGTTTGTGACGATGATCAGTCATTAGTGTTCCGGCCATAAGTATACTAGGTCATAAGTATATTAGGTCATAACTATACTAGGTCTTTAGTGTACGTTTTCATTTGTGTAAATGGGGTTCAGCAGCCTATAGTCTTCTTAGGTTATCAGAGTAATTAAAGATTCGGAACTACTTTTATTGCGGTTCCAATAAAATTACAACCTACTGCCCCCGCCAATCACTTAAAAAATAATTTATCAGAAAATATATAGTCAAAAGAAAAAATATCAATATAATATTTGCTGTATTACCACGAAAAATAATTACAAAAAAAAAAGATCTCATTTAAAAATTATTTTAAAACGGGTGCATTTTAACTTAAAATTTGAATCTAGCGTGATTAACAATTACAATTAAAATCCAGCGTGAATTAGTAATTAAATACATACATATAGTAGAATACTATAAAAAAAATATTTTCCCTTGCAAAAAAACAAAACAAAAAAACTTTAAAATATTTTCCCTTGTAAAAAAAAAACAAAAAATTTAAAATATTTTTCTTGCAAAATACAAAAAAACAAAAAAAACTTTAAAATAATTTCCCTTGCAAAAAAAACAAACAAAAAAACTTTAAAATAATTTCCCTTGAAAAAAAAAAACTTTAAAATATTTTCCCTTGCAAAAAAAAAAAACTTTAAAATATTTTCCCTTGCAAAAAAAAACAAAAAATTTAAAATATTTTTCTTGCAAAATACAAAAAAAACAAAAAAAAACTTTAAAATAATTTCCCTTGCAAAAAAAACAAACAAAAAAACTTTAAAATAATTTCCCTTGCAAAAAAAAAAACTTTAAAATATTTTCCCTTGCAAAAAAAAAAACAAAAAACAAAAAAACTTTAAAATATTTTCTCTTGCAAAAAAAAAAAAAATTTTTAAATATTTTCCCTTGCAAAAAGAAAACAAAAAATTTAAAATATTTTCCCTTGCAAAAAAAACAAAAAAAATTAAAATATTTTCCCTTGCAAAAAAAAAAAAAAAAATACTCTCTTTTCATTGCACGTGTTCAAATAAAAAAATCAAATATAAAATCATTCTTTATCTTTTAAAAAGAAAACGCAGTCATTTTTGGACCACTTATATAAACTCCATCGGCAATTCCTTTGAGGAATAAAAGCTAAACGTGGATTCCATAAACAAAGCTTCTTTCTTAGAACTGCACGCCTGGCGAACTTTCTTCCATTTGCCTGCTTTTCAGCTGACTACAATCTGATTGTCTTCAAGTCCAATGTTAACAAGTTCTTGATAAACCGCCCCCCTAAGTAATCCAATTTACAAAATTTCCACTACTTACACTTACTACGCTACAATTCCATTAACTAATGTATACCCATTAACCCTAATCCTCGAGTGGTGTCTCCTTTGTAAAAAAAAAATAAAAACAAAAAAAACAAACAAAAATATGAGCCATCCATGCAACTTCAGTACTTTATTCTATGATGTTAGCAATCACATGATTTTTAGTGAAACAGCCTTCTACTTACCTTAACCGTGGTTCACTTTATGGAAGGGTTATACGTTAATAGCCAATTTACGAATGCAGTTAAATATTCGGAAACACTTTCATTGTCTCGCTGTAACGTAGTACACGACACAACACGTAAAATCAGTCGCAAAGGGGACAAAGAATAGGAAAGAACTTCAACTCCCGTTTCAAGTGTTAAGAAATGACCTCCATTCCTCATTCCCCAGCCACGCGTAACTTCTCGTTACGTCACCCACGTCTCTAATGTGACCGTATTCTCTAATGTCGTCGTCTGTCTGCGCACAAGTTCTATTTTTTTTATAGTACTTTTACATTTCTCTACCGTGATGTTACTTCGCATGCGGCTCGGCATTTGCATACGCAAATTTTTAGGTTTGATGTAGATTCTCTCAATTTATTTTTAAGGCGCGCAAAACATCAACGCATAGAACGAGCAACGATTTCGAGTAAAATAAAAGCCGAAATAATTCTCAAGAATGGGAAAAGGGTAAAGATAAAGGAGAAGAAAACAAGGCCGATAGCCATTAGTCGCGTGCTCTCGTGTAATGAACGAATGCGTGAATGTAGGATTGACATGAAATTTTTAAAGATAAACTAAAATGACCGAAAAATGGGCTGAAATGACTTAAATAAATAAAAAGTAAATGACTTAGAATGACTTTAATGAACTTAAGGATGAATTGAATGACCTTAAGAATGACTATAATGCTTAAAAATAACTGGAATCCTTCAAAAACAACTTGAATGATCTGGAGAATGACTTGACTGGCTTTGAGATTGACTGGTTGTAAAATGGGTGCTCATTTTACATTAAATTAATACAGGAAAGTGATCCCCCACTTTATATCACAAAGTTACAAACATAAGTACAGCATGTAGTAAGAATAGATACTACACTATGATCTTGGTCAAAAGGCCAAGAAAAGGTTAAAAAGCTAAGAGCACCATCTATTAAGAACAGAGCTTTGATCTTAACCAAAAAGGCCAAGCACAAAAGTGTTACGGACAGACCAACAGATCGACCGACAGACCGGCCGACCAACCGACTGACCGACGGAGTGACTTATAGAGTTGCTTGCACGCGACTAAATATAAGGAAGAATTAAGATAAGAGTAAAACGGGAAATGTAAAAAACGAAAATGAATGCATTAAACAGCTGCGTATAAAACAGAAAAAAGACAAGAGAGGTGAACAATATCTGTTAAAAAATCTAATTTATAAAACTATATATATCTGTCTGTCTGTCTGTCTGTCTCCAAATTTTCAAACTCTATCGCTACCGAAACTTAAAGTCGCAGAGCGGCCTTAGCGGCCTCAAATTATTGGATTTTTGACGGACCGTTCTTGTATGGGCATTTAGCCGGTTAAAATAGTTTTAAGGGGTCAAAAATAGGTCAAAATTGAAAAAATCGTTATACATTTTGTACAGTCATCTTAGTTTATTTTTGATCAGTTAATATGCATGTCATCTTGGTACAGTAGTAACTTCTCCAGCTATGAATGCTACAGTGTTGTCTTTCGGTTCCGATTCTAGCTGATGACATATATTTTTACTTTTGAAATCGCGACTCTGTAATAATATATACGAAATCTGGACAATTAAAATATCATATTTAAGCGTATTAAGCCCCCCCCCTATAGCTAGTAAAGGAAGCAACAGTGAGGACAATAGGCAAATGAACTCTACATACTGCGACGGACACGCCAATTGTAGCTACAACGACGTGTTAACAAGACGATATTACGCATACGACGAATATATGATATAACAAGCAGTCCTCGTTTTAAAACTTTAATTCACTCCGGATAAGACACAATATCTGTGTGAGGTAAGGTAAGGGACTAGTGTGAATTAGGGGAGCGTTTTTATAGGTGCACTAAAGTAGGGGTATAGTTGGCTGAAACGTCGTTAAACAACAACTATAAAGATGAGGATAACAGTCCGCAAATAAATAAATAATTATACAAATGACTCATCTCAAAGTATTCCAATAATTGAATCATATAGAAATGAATAGGAAGTTTATATTGCGGCGATGGGACAGAGGTTACAGCTTGGTAGACATTATGATATTGCACTTCTTTTTTTGTTAGACAGACGTAGAGGTACTTTCGCAGGGACAATTCAAATACATCCGGTACTTGGCATTGTTTCCTGAGTTGGATAATAGATGCAGTCCCACTGTATCTTTTGAGATTTATTGCGTTTATGTGAGGCTTGAGTTTCCGGTATGTTTGGCGTTTCTCTTGTTTTTGAAATATAATCGCTGTTGAGACATCAAATTTTTTGAGAAATTTCTCGAACATTTGTTCTTGCATTATTAATAATTGCCACTTCCGATAATTCATCATCACCAAGAAAAATGGTGGAACTTTCTTTGGGGTCTATTTCAGATATATCGTTTGGCATATTTGTATGTGTGTGTGTGTGTGTGTGTGTGTGTGTGTGTGTGTGTGTGTGTGTGTGTGTATGTGTATGTGTGTGTGTGTGTTTTAATTTCTTATGTTTTTCTTAATTTTTACTGAGGATAGCGCATCCTACCAGAGGCCACACATTTATCGGCTAATTTTGATACTCCAACCGAGAGATGTTTTAATGATTCTAACCGTCCTTTTTAACACAGTTGTTTGTATTTTTCTTGCATTTCGGGCGGAGAGAAAGAGAGAGAGAGAGAGATAGCGAAAGAGAGAGAGAAAGGAAATGGGGAAAGAGGTAGAAGGGATGTAGCGACTCATCGCTTTCTAAAGTCTATCCACCGTTATCTCTTATTCCAAGTGGATTCTAATTCTCTCGTGTTTCTATCGCTTTTGCCTTTCAACCACTGTCTACCTATATTATATACTACATCTGACAATCGTGTTCCCTAAGGCTTTTTCGTAGATATTTTAATTACTGAAATGTACCTAATTTTGTGTATCGAGATATAATTATCTATATACACTTTCATTTTAAATGCTCTTTTTAAAAATAAACTGACAACTCCACTCATCTCTTTATATTTTCTGTTTATCACTCTCGCCCTCTCTTATTGTATCTGATTTTACTTCCCACGTACATTTTACAACACTTGCTCCGCTTTCTCTCCCTCTCTCTTTCGTTCTCCATATATGTGTATATATCTATATATCTATAAAAGTGAAAGTCTGTCTGTGTGTCTGTGTATGTACATTTGCTTACGCAATAACTTTGTCAATTTTTAGTCTAAAGACTCGAAATTTTATATACAGGGTACTGAGATTTGGAAAAATCGATGTGATCGGCGTTTGCCAAGAAATTTGGCGATTAAAGGGTCAAAGTTAAACGATTTGACCTTTGAGAACTCTACCAAACTCCTCCGACAATTTTGGGTCTACGCACTTGAAATTTTAGATATAGGTTCCTTGGACATGGATCTAACTTAATAATTTGATTTGAGCCCGAAACTTTAAATGTTAAGGGGTCGAAAAGGGGGTCAAATTTAAAAAAAATTGACCTCTGCGGTCTCTTCCAAATTACTCAGACAATTTCTGGTCTAAATATTTGAAATTTTACATAAAGTGTATTCAGAGATAGGGCAAGCTTTTTAATCGGTTTGGGTCGAAAATATTTAGTTACCAGTATATAAATGTATGTATGTATGTATGTACGTATGTATGTATGTATGTTTGCATGTCTGCCTAAAACTTTCAATAGAAGCGACGGATTTTTCCAAGATCAGTATCGTTTTAAAGTTTGACCTTTAATACGACAAATATCGAAAACTTAGCTTAAAACATTAATATCTTCCCCTTTAACTAGTCACTTTTCTACAGGGGGGGCACTTTTTCCGCCGATATTTTTTAAAGTTATCCTCTCCTTTAGATTGTCTAGCCTTAATTTAAAAAAATGTAGCTTCCGGTTTGGCGATGGTCGTAACAGCAGAGACGTTAGGTTTTTACCCCGTTCTTTTTCTATTTCGCGGTACGGGTTCGAAATTGCCTTCCTACTACCACATTTTTTTGCTTTTTTTTTTGTTCAACAGACACATCAAAACACCCGGGCAACTAGTTAATAAAACATGTTTAAAAAAAAACACTTTGAAAAAGAGTTAAAAACATATTTAATTTGAAAAGGAAACAGTTAATAAGTGGATAGTCCTTAATCCGCGGAGTTTCGAAAAAATACTTTCCTTCTCATCAGAGGGTAGGAATTAGCAAAATGCGGGATCGGATTTTGCATAGAAAAGTATTTGATGAAACTGCAAGTAAGTTAAAGATCTTACTTGATAACAAAAAGTGAAGCAGAGGAAATATGGTGAAGAAAAAAGTGATTTCACGTGAATGGATAGTCTGGTGAAAGGTAAAGTATTTAATGACGGTAAAATCCAAAAATATCCTTTGATTCATATTGACAGTCAAATATAATACGACGGACATATCTCTGATGTTTTGTGATAAGTAATTTGGATGATTAGAATTATTCGAACTAATGCTCTTCCCTTCAATGTTATTCTTTTTTACGTTTTGTTCGATCTAACCTCGAAGATTCTTCAGGTATATCTTGTCGAACTCGGGAATCGTTAAATGTACGTGAAAAACTGATCTTTAACTTTTCTTATATAATTGTTGTTATTCTTTCGGAGTGTTATTGAAAAATTAGAATAGTTTTTGGGAAGATAGAGGTGATTTAGAGGCCATAAGAGAAAAGACCTTTAGAAGAATTCAAATAAAAACAAAAGAAAAATGGCTATATATATATATATATATATATATATATATATATATATATATATATATATATATATATATATATATATATAACCATCTTTCTTTTGTTTTTCAAACAGGTTAAATATTTGTTTATTTTCCTAATATAACGTTGTGATTTGGCTTTCGTGCGCACTTGATGCGTATTTTATTATATATATATATATATATATATATATATATATAATATAATATAATAAAATACGCATCTTAAATATAGTTTATTTAGACTATGTAAAATACATTATATATTTTTTTACACAAGAATCAACACTTATCAAGGCCCAGAGACCACTCGAAGATAAGGTATATTAGCCAATGTGATTATAGCGTACTAAACATAAGTAATGGAAATTTTGTAAATTGGATTACTTAGGGGACGGTTCATCAAGAACTTGTTTACGTTGGACTTGAAGACGATCAAATTGTAGTCAGCTGGAAAGCAGGCAATCGAAAGAGAGTTCTACGGGCGTGCAGTTCTAAGAAAGAAGCTTTGTTCATGGCATCTACATTTAGGTTTTGGCACAGATTAAGAGTGTGGGAAATTATTGATAGTGGTTTTGACTAGTGTTTTTCGTGACAGTTTGACGAGAGGGGGGGCATAGATTGAAACTCAACTGAGCACTTGCCATGAAAATAACGATAAAACAGAGACAGGCTCGCAACGTCTCTTCTGTGGTAAAGAGGTTGCAAGGAAAAGAAAAGGGTATCCCCCACTAAGCTACGAAGTCTATTTTGAACTCTGTTAAGACAGAACAAGCTGCTTCAGATGTGGCAACAGTACTTCATTGTTGGCCGTACCTGGCTTTTATATTGCTAGAGAATTTTTCACAACCTCTTAACTCGACGAACATTCAAATACAAAATTCGCCAAACGAAGAAATAATGTAACTATACGAAAGCCGCTAGTAACAGAGTTTCGCATTCCATTTAAATCATTTTTTTGACGCTGATTATTTTTTCGCTTGCATGATTTTAGAAGTTCTGTGAAAAAAAGAAAATTTATAGCAAGTTACAGGATATTTTGTTTGCCATGGAGATTATTTGAATCAATTATTATGAACAATATGTCTTGGTTTGAGTATAAGTTATTTTTTAAGCTAGCATAGTAATCAATTTTGCAATTATATATATATATATATATATATATATATATATATATATATATATATATATATATATACACTGGATGATGCACTCGGCGCTGCAAAGTATTAAACGTAACGTTAAACACCTTACAAAAATGAAGTAAATAAACCATGGAAAGAAACTAAGACATATGCATACGAGTATTAAGTTATGTTTTCTAAACAGTTCACTTCTTGTAAGTAAAACAAAAAACAAAAAAACACACACAAAAAATACTCGAGCTGAGATCGAAACCCAGACCTAAAGACAGTGACATCAGTACGATAACCATTACACCAGCTTGATATTAATTTTAAATAGTGTTTTCAAACCAAATCATACTTTACATAAGGAAGCTGTCGTATTTAACGACCGTGCATGCGCAGCCGTGAAGTAGCTGAAAGTATATAAAAAGCCCGGTGTCCTACCAGGCCCCAATGTTCAATTTTGACCCCTTAGCCGTCAATTCTTCGCATGAAAACGAATCAAAACGGTTCCAGCATGTCTGAATACCCTACATACCAAATGCCAAGTCTGTAGATTAATAATTCGTTGAGTATATAGGTTGAGAAGTGTTCTGAAACACACACGCACATTTTCACTTGTCTATCTTTTGCAAATTTCACAGAAAGATAATTTATATGTTTGGCAGTGTTCATAGATATGTTTTGTACAGAAGTTCATCCGATAAGTATCGAAAATCGGGGAAAAAATCCGATTTTTAACATTGTTTTTTCTCTTTTATATCCTCTCCGTTTGTATTTTGCGTTTTATTTTTATACATAGCCAGTACCATTGTCAATGCACGTTTACCAGTCTCCTTTGACGCCTTAGGAGCGCGCTTTTTCACTCCCGTCTCTGGCGCTACTTTGAAATTGACGAACCCATTTCCTAATAGTGCTGACATCAACTGCATTTTCTTGAAAAATGCACCGGCGAATGTTAATCGGTTCAATTTTTTCTGCATGGAAGATTCAGTTACGCATCTTTGCTACTGACGCCCGTCCATGACAGGAGTTGCTTTCGCTAAGTTTCACACCGTCTATATTTGCAACAGAGAGATGAAAGTTTAGTCATGATAAAAATTCATTTTCCTATCCCCTCTGATCAATCCGTACGAAATATAAAATAGGACACATTACATTATGAGCGTCCCTTCCTAATATATATATATATATATATATATATATATATATATATATATATATATATATCTGTCTGTGTGTGTGTCTGTGTGTCTTTCTGTCTGTCTGTCTACATTTCCCTACGCAATAACTCTGTCAATTTTAAGTCTACAGACTCGAAATTTGATGTACAGGGTACTGAGATGTGGGAAAATCTTTGTAATTCTGTTTCGGCCAAAATTTGGCTGTTAAGGGGTCAACGTTCAACGATATGACCTTTGAGAACTCTATCAAACTCCTCCGCCAATTTTGGGTATAAACAATTGGCATTTTAGATATAGGTTCCTTGGACATGGATCTAACTTAATAACTTGATTTAAGCCCAAAGCAATAAATGGCAAGGCGTCATGATTGGGGTCAAAGTTTTAAAAAATTGACCTCTGTGGTCTCTATCAAATTACTCAGACAATTTCTAAAGATTTGGTCTAAATATTTGAAATTTTACATAAAGTGTATTCAGAGATAGAGCAAAATTTTTAATCGGTTTGGGTAAAAAATTGTAGCTACCAATTAAAAACAGTCTTCGAAGGAATTTATGACTGAAATAACTACAAAATAAAAGGTCACGAAATGATCCATATTTCTATCGTGATTGTCCGACACTAACTGGAAACCGAAAAGAAATACTTTACATTTTAAAACATATATATATATATAAAAAGAAATTATACTCAAAATACAATCTTGAATAAAACCTACGGAATAGGAAAATCGTCGAGCATTTTGTTTGTTCCTTCCCATTTTAAATTCACACACACACACACACACACACACACACACACACACACACACACACACACACACACACACACACACACAGACTCTCGTCACCATTGCGAAATTTATTGAACCACCGTTGTGCCACACGTACGTTAATGTTCCTTAGTAAAACGCAACATTGATATCACGAGCTGTCTCGGCAGTTTTCGTTCCAGTTTGAACTGAAATAGAAAATCGTGCCGATTTGAAATTTGCCCATGCCGTCGAAAACCGTGCAAAAAAATGAAGGACAAAATTGAGAACGGTAACGAATAACTCGATTCGATAAAGCGAAAAACGCCCTTCAGAATGATATATAACATCTCTCTCTCTCTCTCTCTCTCTCTCTCTCTCTCTTTCTCTCTCTCTCTCTGTATATATATATGTTAATGAATTAATTCAGAAATCATATATAAAAGTAACATGTTTGAGAAAACGATATTGCTTTTGCATCAACCTAATAAGACTAACTTCTGCAGACGAAATCTTTACCCACTCAATCAGATTGCCGCTAATGAACTTAGCGGTTTCTTGACACATTGAGACGACAATCACCAGGAATATATACTAGAATATATACCTCATTGTAATACAGTTTTACCGTGAGGACAAAACACTTTATACTTGGACTCGTCACTTAAATGACTTATATCCCTTTATGCATCATCCCAAACAGCATATTCTCACGCATATTCCAGGCGTGTCCTTTGCTTTCACTTTGAAATGAGAGGTTTGGAAGCTGGAATATGCGCATGCAATCATGTATCCTTAACTTGCTAGCAGCTGTTTTCCTGAAGATTTTATTACATGTCTCTTTATTACATGTTAGAATATGTTCGATAAAATACTAATGATATTATCGTATCTTAATTAATAACCTTCGTTAGTTAATTATGAATGAAATAAAAGCATACATTGCTTGTTTCAAATAAAATTCATATGGAAAGTCATATCAACGGTTGACGAAAGAAATACAAATCAATTAACAACGTAATATGGTTTAAGCTTTACACACAGATATGCAGAAAGACACGCCCGTTTATATACATGATTGCAAACGACGAGACAAATCACACCTAGAACACTCGTATATAAATAAGCAATCGAAAGAGATAACTCCGAGTTACTTAACAGCTTAAATTACACATCAGCATAAACCAGACTAGGGGAGACAACTCTTCACATAGTACGTGTAGTCTTCACAGTAATCCATGCATGACTGACTTAAAATTTATCTCACATTGATAATTCCAACAATGATTACAGAAAGTTGGAAAGTTTTACTCATAGACCCTGGCGATAGAAACTGACCAATCAAATGGAACCACCTTTCTGCTAGCAACAAATCAGAATCCAGAATTACTCCATAAAAATATTAAATCTTTCAGCTCTCCCGCACATGATATTTTCGTATCCAACACGAGACGAAATTTGCTCTCCGTCTGCTAACTATTACAACCAGATACTTGTACAGATCGATTACCCAACGGACAAACCCTATTTTTCGTCTTTGTCTTAGTTTTTACAATTCAAAGCTTTTCTTTTTGACGCCATTTTGTTTTGAAACAAGATTTTTTTCTTTTCTTCTGAATCCAAAAATGGCTTTGAATTCAAAATTACATCTACGGACAATCGATGTAGAAGTTTAAAACGGTATTTTCTAGACCTTCTTACCATTCTTCGATCTTTTCTTTGCGATGTTCTAGAATAGGGGTCGGCAACCCCCAGACCGCGAGCCAGATCCGGCTCGCGAGTGAATTTTATCCGGCCCGCCATTTTACCCTGAACACAGTCTAAATATAGGCGAACCAAACCAAATTGACAGTTGGGGGCCTGAATATATCGCGTCAAAAGTTCTTTAAACATCCGTTTTTTTACCTGGAGATTACCATATCTTTTGTTATTTTCCTCTTCCCGAAATCTTTTTTGTCTGAACAAAAACAAGCTAATGGAAGATAAAAGAAAAAAGTGGATTTAGAGTGCCGAAATTTTAGCAATGCCTGGATAAATAACTATTTTTCAATGAGCATTTTGCAAAATGTGTTTGCTTAATATGTCAAGAAACCATTGTCGCGACGAAAGTTTCAAATATTAAACGGCATTATGAAACGCGTCATAATCATTGCAACTAGTTTACTGGAAAAGCACGAAAACGAGTTGCACGGTTGAGAAATAATTTAACAAAGCAATCATCTTCTTTTTTTATTAGAAAAGTTGAAGAAAGTGATCGAAACACTCGCGCTTACTACGAGGTGTCAAAATTAATTGCAGAAAGGATGAAACCTTTTACTGATGGAGAGTTATTCAAAAAATTATTGCTAAAGGTAGCAGGTGTTGTTTGTCCAGAAAAAAGGGAGTTATTTTCTGTTATCAGCTTGTTGGTAAGAACAGTAATAAGACGTATTGAAGAGCTGGCAGCAAATGTCAGAAGTGATTTGGAGGGCATTTTAAACAATGTGGAGTATTAGAACTATACGAGCGAACCCGGAGAGAGCTATTTGGTTGAAGTACGTCCTGGAAACTGCAACCAATATAACCTTACGAGCGAGTCCTAGGATGACCGGCCAACGGTTATAGGAAGTTTTTTTTTTAAGTTCGTCTAGTATAGATGTATCGTGTGGGTCGAATCCTTGTCGCGCACACCAATATAACCGAGTGTGACGACTTGCCGTTGACGACAAGGCACAGAATGTGTAGTTCTAGATGGTTATGACCCCCACCAAAGTTCTGCGATGCAAATCCAGTCGCTCTCACAAAGACAGAGTTGATATTACGTCGGTTGCAGTAGTGAATGATCTCTGCTCCCCTCTTTATTCTGCTGAAAAAAAAAGATCATTCAACTTGGTTGTTCTCTCTTTTATGTTCACTTGTAAGTATTAAAAATAATAATAACCGACGCTGGTTGTAGTGTTCGAATAATCAATTATTCACAAAACAGACAAATAAAAATGTTGCGTGTGTACAGTTTTTAACAGGAGAATCAAAATAAAAATAATAAAATGTCGTTTGCAAGTTTTCTCTTTCTAGTGTTGAGAAGAGTCGGTGAACAGGGTCTAAGTCAGTTTTTCAATAACCGATTTTTCTTCCAATCGGTCAACAGACGAGTACTTATCGAACAGCGGGGCGGGGAATAGTGGACAGTTTCTCCGAGTCGATTTACTCCGAACTCTCTGCAAAAAACTGATTTTTCTTGCTCTGCACTGACTTAAGTATTTATGGTTGGGGTGGGTATGACGACGCCGAGGCGTCCCACCTAACCAATCATCGTCCAGTTTGTCGCACTCTAGTTCGTCCTGATTGGATAATCAGCTACCTCTCCCCTACATCCAGATCAGGCAATTTTCCACCAAAATGGTTCCTTTGTCGATAATCTTCTCACGCACCCGGGAACCCATACTGACTCTATGGGTCAGCTCGAGACCAAACATGCGCTAATAACTCCAAATAATCATGTTTTATAGAAATATTCTTTCATGTTTTCGACTTTTTTTCTCTCTTTTAAAAAAGGATATATATTTCACATCGGTAATCACGCCATCTCCCTTTCAGACTGGCAGGGTGATCTGGTGTTTTCCGGACCCGCCATTAATGTAAAAAAGGCTTTAATTACTCTTTCGCTGGCCCCTTTTTCCCACCATATCTGCAAATGAGCTTTCAGTAACCCCTCCTCTGGGGTAATATCTTTGCACCGTGGCCAATTGGGTCACAGTACTTTATTTTGCATAAGAGTCACCACTTATAAAGGCCCTGAGGCCACTCGAGGTAAGTGTTATTTAGTGTACAGTAATCAATAGTATAATATCGTAGTAGTCGTTATTAATGGACATTTGGTAGATTGGATTACTTAAGGGGGTACATCAAGAATTTGTTTATGTTGGACTTGAAGACAGCCAAGTTGTAGTCAGCTGGGAAGCAGGCAGAGATATGAAAGATACTTGTCAACTTGCAGTATTTGTGACGGGTATACCACCAATATTTGATATTGTGGAAGAATTTGTGAAATTGATTTCTATGAAAAACACTAGCACTGGAGCAGTTATTTTGCAAAGCATAAAAAATGGATTACCGAAATAAATCTGTATTCATCAAAGCTTTCTGGAGTAATCACACATGGAGCACCAGCAATGGTTGGTCAGAGAAAGACTTTGTTGCATAGCTCCAAAGTCATATAGGCATGCATAAAATAATAAGAAAACTACATTGCATTTTCATCAAGAAGTTTTGTGTGCAAAATCACTGAATTTTAATGGCATCGTGACAGTGATTGTGAAAACAGAGAATTTTATATTAACCAAGGAACTAAATCACCGCCAGTTTCAAGAATTACTTAAACAATTTGAAGCAGAATATAGCGACTTTACATATGTTTTAAATGTTCCGTGGCTTACCCGCGGTAAAATGCTAGAACTAGTATATGCTTTGAGAGAAGAGGTTTTCATGTTTTTAGAGAGCAACGAACAAGATGATTCTCACTTTCAAGATCCACAGTGGGTTTTCAAGTTAGCATATTTTTTGGATATCACAGACCATATGAACACTTTAAATCTTGAGTTTCAAGGGAAGAATACGATTGTATTTGAGATGTTTGGTCAAATTACTGCTTTTGAGAGAAAGCTCCGACCGTAGGAATCACAGGTTCAAAAAGAAAACTACTCTCATTTCCGAAATCTCCAAAATTACAAGAGAGATACCAGAAATCTTTGTGAGTTCTATTAACGATCTGAGAAGCGAGTTTTTCTCTCGTTTTGCTGACTTCTAGAAATATAGAATTCTCTTCGAGTTATTTGGTACTCCTTACAAAACAGATGTGGAACAAGTGACAGAAGAATATTAGTTGGATTTAATTGACTTACGGTTCGACGAATCTTTGAAATCGAAATGTTATTTTGAATCCACTAGAGTTCTACAAGAAATATATATTGCCAAACTTAAAATATAAAAACATCATGGCTAATGCGAAACTGATGATGTCAATATTTAGAAGAACATATGCTTGTGAACAACTTCTTTCTTTTTTTTTTCAAAAATGAAAAAAAATATACTAAAAGTCATTTGAGAACAAGATTGGGTAACGATCTCCTGGATGATGTTTTGCTCCTGTCATAGACAAATATTTCATCTGATGTAGCGAAGTTATCATACAATAAGCAGAAACAAGTTTGTCATGAAAGCATTTACCGTTTTTAAGTGTATTTCGTTTGTAGCAAGAAATTTGCTTTTTTATTGTGATACTATTTTTATTTATTCGTGCCGTGAAATACAGATTTATTTTCTCTGCATTTTATTTCTTTTTTAAAAAGTGTTATTCCTGATGCAAAACAGTGCCATTGTATAAATACAATCAAACTATATTGAATTCTTTGCTTTCTTTAAAAGCACAGAAAATTGGTTTACATATTTAATCGCAAGATTCTCCTCCATGACATTCCATCCATAACTGGTTGGCTTTCTTCGACTCTATATAGCTGTTTGGCGTCTCTCCATAACTCTACATAGCTGTTTGGCCCTTCTTTTTTAATCCACATAGCTGTTTGGTCCTTCTCTATGACTCTACACAGCTGTGGTCTTTCTCTATGACTTTACATAGCTGTTTGGCTCTTATCTATAACTCTACATAGCTGTTTGGCTTTCCTCTAAAACTCTACATAGCTGTTCGGCCCTTCTCTTTGACTCTACATAGCTGCTTTGCCATTCTCTTTGACTCTACACAGCAGTTTGGCATTCTGTTTGTACTCTACATAGCTGTTTGGCCCTTCTCTTTGACTTTACATTCGCCATAACTCTACATAGCTGTTTGGCCCTCATTCTCCAAACGGTTGCCGACTCCGGTTCTAGGAAGCTTCCGATATTTTGGTTTTCCATATAACGTTCTACTATTCTTATACTAATTACACAGTGAACGACAATTTGAGACACATGAACAATATCAGAAATATCTTGAGATTTACTTCTGTTCTCGATATATTGCTTGCTTCACAATATATATATATATATATATATACAGTCCTGGTCAAAATCATAAGACCACTTAAGAAAATAAGCGCTTACGCATAATATCGAATTTTTAATTAAACAAATAGTTGAAACCATTGCCAAAAGGGGAAATATGATGGGGAAAAAAATGAAATCTGCTTCATTCGAAACCTTAACCCTAATCTAATAATTATTTTTTTAAAAACAAACATTTTTCATCTGGTCAAAATGATAAGACCACTTTAATAAAATCGGCTAGTTTTAAAAAAATGAATACGAAAAGCTTTCTATGTTACTAAAAGCAACTTGTTAGTGGATAAAAAAAACATCTCACTAAATTATGAATGGCTACAGGGAAACCATTATCAGAGTTTGAGAGAGGAAGGATCTTTGAGCTTAATAGGGGTGGGCTCTCCCATAGATCCATTGCAAACGAAGTGGATCGTAGCAAAACGGTAATCATAATTTTTTAAAGAAATCCAAATCAATATGGGCACAAAAAGAGTTCAGGTCAACCAAAAGAATTAACCCCATCACTAGATCGCCGTATCAGAAGAAGTTAAAAAAAAAAAAACAGTATGAGCTTAAGTCGATTGAAAAGCCAAACAGCAGCAGAATGTAGTCCTAAAACCATCAGAAGGCATTTGAAAATGAAGGGTTTCAATCATTTAAAGCGACTGCAGAAACCACGTCTTCTTGAACAGCATAAAACTAACCGACTTAAATATGCCGCCAAATACCAGACTTGGGATGAAGAGAACTGGGGAAATGTAATTTTCTCCGATGAGAAAAAGTTTAATCTAGATGGTCCAGATGGATTTCAACACTATTGGCATGATAAAAATTTGCCCAAAGAGACTTTTTCAAATCGGCATAGTGGAGGAGGGTCTTTAATGATCTGGGGTGCTTTCTCGTCAGCTGGGACCCTAAAGTTGAAAGTAGTGAAAGGCCGGCAAACATCATTGAAGTACATTTCAATGCTTGAAAATGCTTCTATCAGGATTAAAAGTTCCACGTCTGTATGGAAGAAATTGGATTTTCCAGCAAGACAACACTGCGATACACACTTCTCGACAAGCACGAGAATACTTTTCTTCAAATAATATAGAATTATTAGTTCATCCAGCATGTTCTCCGGACCTCAATCCCATTGAAAATCTTTGGGGATGGATGGCAAAAAGAAGTGTTCAAGGATGGAATCCAGTATGATTCGATAAAGGAACTTTCCGATTCAGTTTTCAGTACATGGGATAAAATTCCTTCGCAACTGATAAAAAACTTAGTCGCAAGCATGCCGAAGAGAATTTTTGAAGTAATTCGTAATAATGGAGGCAATACTAAATACTGAGACCATTTTTAGTAATTTATAATTGCCATTTGTTAGATAAATTATCAGTGGTCTTATCATTTTGACCAGCAGAAAATGTTTGTTTGTTTTTAAAAAAATAATTATTAGATCAGGGTTAAGGTTTTGAATGAAGCAGATTTCATTTTTTCCATCATAGTTTCCCTTTTGGCAATGCTTTCAACCATTTGTTTGATTAAAAATTCGATAATAGGCGTAAACGCTTACTTTCTTAAGTGGCCTTATGATTTTGACCAGGACTGTATAATATATATGATTCCTCCGTTCAATCATGAAAAAACAATGATACCCCCGTAGGAGTAGCTGTGCATGTAATTATGTTGCAAGGGTTGCGCAATCGATACCTCTTCCAAATCAGTACTGTTTGAGCCCAGGGCCAAGGAGAAGCCTAGGACGACTGGAAACAATGCTGGGATAAATGCAGAGCACATGCAGCATCTGGTAGTCCTAAATTGTTACCCATCTGGTACGGGCCAGGTTGAACGTTGCGTAACTCCACTGATCTGACGGGAACCGGTGTGTCAAACGTGATTATGCCATATATATATATATATATATATATATATATATATATATATATATGTATATATATATATATATGTATATATATATACATATATATATATATGTATATATATATATGTATATATATATATACATATATATATATATATATAAGAGCAAACAGTTAATAAAATATGTTAAAAAACACTTTGAAATGAGTTAAAAACATTTAATCTGAAAAGGAAATACTAGATAAATGGATAATCCTTAATCCGCGGAGTTTCGAAGAAATACTCTCCTTCTCATCAGAGGATAGGAATTAGCAAAATGCGGCATCGGATTTTGCATGCAAAAGTATTTGATGAAACAACAAGTAAGTCAAAGATCTTACTTGCAAACAAAATAAGTTAAGCAGAGGGAATATGGTAAAGAAAAAGGTGATTACACATGAATGGATAGTCTAGTGGAAGATAAAAAAAATCCAGTCACTGGATTATATATATATATATATATTCAAGCATGTCTGATTAAACACGGAATACAAGTTTAAATTCTTAAAATGAATAACTTTTTTTTAGACATTTAGAGATGAACAGCGTGGAGGCAGCTATGAAAGAACTGTCGCCTAAAAGGATGAGTTCATTAAAAAAACTCAAGCTGACAAAGATTTGTTTTTGAATTAGGAAATTATTCAAGCAGATTAGAGATAGAAAACTATTCGACAAATTATTATTTACAGCTCAGTTAATTATCGTTATTTCCATGGTAGATGCTCGTCTGAACTCCAATCTCTGGCCCCCCCTCGCTAATCTTTCACGAAAAACACCCGTCTAGCTGAATCCATTGTGAAAAATATCCCCCACTCTATATCTGTGCTTAAATCAAAACGCGAATTCCATGAACAAAGCTTCTTTCTTAGAACTGCACGCCTGTGGAACTCTGTTCCGTCTGCCTGCTTCCCACCGGACTACAACTTGAATGTCTTCAAGTCCAATGTTAAGAAATTCCTAATGAACCGCCCCCTTAAGTAAACACTTCATCAAATCTCAACACTAACGTAATGTACTTGCAATAACCCTTATCCCTGAGTGGCTTCCGGGCCTTGATAAGTGGTGATCACTGTGTAAAAAAAAATGACTTCCATTTCAGAAGTGTTATTAAAAAATACAACAGCTCTATAAAATAAACAAAAAATCTTCGTCTTGCTGACTGTTTTTCTCCTGTTGAAGCGATAGTTTCGTACTTTTGCAGATGGTATTTACCGTGTTTTAAATTCGAACTCTTTAACTACGCTGGATCAGGGCATAGCCGTCTTTCACCTTTATCTCTTTAGCTATTGTAATAGCGATGTGGAGAACAATATAATGCAAGTGGAATTCTAAGAAGAAAATGTTCCAAAAAATGAGTAAGAGGAGTAGTTTAAAAATGATGATAAATGAAGGAGTTAAGAAATAATATGGAGAATAAGAAAAGAGGAAGGAGGAAAACGGGAAAGGACAAAGGAAAAAAAAACATGAACAAAAATCAGAACAAGAAA
>NC_136513.1:22645000-22650000 GCF_053919585.1 Euprymna scolopes | reverse complement strand
TCATAATTGAACATTTATATACTGTGAAATCAAAATCAAGACTTCAAAAAGGCTGTTGATGGCAACAAAAAGTGTATTTCATTTGTTCGACTGGACATGGAAACAATTGTAACGTAAAATGAAATACACTTTTATTACCAAAAAGGCTTTTCGAAGTCTTGATTTTGCTTTCACAGTATATATATATATATATATATATATATATATATATATATATATATATATATATATATATATATATATGTATATAGTAATGTGATTGATAATTTAAAATTCAAATTAGAATTAAAAATTAAAAATCTGTTTAATAAAAAAGGAACAACAACAAAGTCAATAATTTGTACGATCGTTTCGGAAACGATGTTTTTATTATGATAGACATTAAGCCACGGACAATAATTTTTACATATATTTTTTTTTAAACAAAGTCTCCTCATCAGCAAAAGTATTGTTTTTTTTTTTTTTTATATGTAAAAGACACCATAAATAAACCTAGCAATTTTTAAGTAAGGCAGATCTATCTGAAAAAAATTAAAATAAAAAAGAAAATATTTACTCGATAAGAAAAGTAATATGGGTTGAAAATAAAAAAATAGACTAAAAATTATAAATCTGAAATTTGGTTTAAGTATAAGGTTATAATATGTTTTTAATAAAAGTTAAGACTTATACACATATATATATACACACATATATGCATATATATATATATGTGTGTGTGTGCGCGCGTGTGTGTGTGCGTGTGTGTGTGTGTTTTAACTCTCGCCTTTTCTAGTTACGTATTCTCTCTATGTAAGTATTTCTCTTTCTCGTCTGTCCCTCCTTCTTTCACTCCATTTCTATATGTGTTTATAAACTCTTTCTTCACTTCTATTTTAACGAGCATACACACTCCTTTTCTGTCCGTCTGTTTGTTTGTCTGTCTCTCTTTCTCTCTAATTTTAGGTTGCTATTTTTAAACTGTAGGGTAACCAGTGAGATATAACAAGGTTTATACAAGAGTGCTCAATACGGAAGTAGAGCCAGTTACATTTTCAATTTGTCTTTACATAAGCAGTAATCTGTTGCTACACAGTCATGAGCATGTTTCGGTCGTCTAGTATTTAGTAGCGTTGTTGCCTGAAGAGGCCTCTAGTTGCAAAATCCTAGAAGATCGAAACATGCCCATGACTGTGCAGCAACAAATTACTGCTTATGTAAAGACAAATTGAAATACATACATATATATATATATATATATATATATATATATATATATATATATATATATTGATAATTCTTTAAAGAATCATATTCACTTCGATGAAACCAAGAAAGCTTCTGAAATATATAACATATAGTTTTTATATAAATAATTTATATATATATATATATATATATATATATATATATATATATATATATATATATATATATATATATATATATATATAACATTAGTGGCTTGGCAAGACCACAAAAGAGAAAAACAAGAAAAAAACCCTGAGCAAAATTTTACCTACAGCAACAAACTGAAGCTTGCCAGCCAGAATACTATATATACAAATGTATGCAAATTTAGCCATATTTTATTTACTTAAAAAAATATAGATAATTTCATCCAAAGTTTATTTTTGGCATATTTTACAGCCATGAAATGTTTCAGTCATAGCCATTTGGTTTCCTTGTTTTGCATGTGAGTTACAAAATATTTCCTTAAAGTATCTAGCCTTTATGGAGGGGAGAGTAACACTTGCTGCTATGGTTTCAAATGATCAGAAGTAACAGAAAGGTGAGACTCGATTCCAAATATTTATCATATCATATTTTTTCTCTTACTGTATATATATATATATATATATATATATATATATATATATATATATATATATGTATATATATATATATATATATATATATATATACTAGCAGTTCAGCCCGGTTTTGCTCAGGTCCTATGCATTGTTTATTAATTTATGTGCATATATACATATATATATATATATATATATATATATATATATATATATATATATATATATATATATGTATATATTAAAATCTTTGATTCGTGTCCAGGTAACCTACATCTATAATTTCAAGTATTTAGACCCAAATGTGGCGGAGAATTTGGTAGAGTCTGCAGAGATAAACTATATCAACTTTGAAGTCTTGGCACCCACATTATCGCCCCAAAACTGATTAAAACGCTTGCTGCATGTTTAAATAACCTTTATGTAAAATTTCAAATGTTTAGACACAAAATTGGCTGAATAATTTGCTAGACACCGCAAAAATACAAATCTTTTGAACTTTGACCCCCTGTAGCTAATTTGTGGCAAACACAGATTAAAAAGCTTGCTCTATGCCTGAATACACTTTTTGTACAAGTTGAAGTGTTTAGACCAAAAATTGGCTGAATTATTTGCTAGACACCAAAGAGGTCAATTTTTTAAAAACTTTGACCCCAATTTTTACCCATCATATTTATAGTTTTGGGCTCAAATCGAATTAAAAAGTTTGATCCCTGCCCAAGTAACCTAGATCTAAAATTTCAAATGTTTAGACCCAAAATTGTCGGAGGAGTTTGGTAGAGTTTTCAAAGGTCAAATCGTTGAACTTTGACCCCTTGACAGGCAAATTTCTGGCCGAAAACCGATTAAAAAGATTTTCCCAAATCTCAATAAACTTATGTCCAATCTCGAGTCTGTGGACTGAAAAGTGACAGAATAGTTTGGTAGGGAAATGTACATACACAGACAGACAATTTCACTAATATATATATATATATATATATATATATATATATATATATATATATATATATATATATATATATATATATATAGACAAATATTACATAGTACACTAAGCATGCTACTGTTTCAGACAATTTGTCGGTAATAACCAAAAGTCCTCGTTAGTGATAAAGTCTGTGTTCCACTGAAAGCGTCTGGTTCTCAAATAGTATATATATATATATATATATATGTATATATATATATATATATATATATATATATATATATATATATATATATATATACACTCGTGGCAAAATTTAACATTAAAATGCTCATATATTTGATTATATGAGACGAAACTACATGAATATTTTTGCAGGCTTTTTGAATATTATAATACTAGTTTATGACAATTGGTAAAAAAAATAAATAAATAAATAAAAAATATTTTTTCCAACCCCCGAAAATATGCCCAAATTTACCCATATTTGTATGTACAGTGTCCTGACAAGACGCCGATAATTTTGCTTCTTTGGGATGAATTTTGCTAAGTTATCCTCTTTGTGGCCTTTCCAGGCTACTTATATATATATATATATATATATATATATATATATATATATATATATATATATATATATATATATATACTAGCAAAAGCACCCGTCGTTGACTGGGTTCAAAAATAGCCTACAGAAAATGGACGCTGATTTATGAAAGTATGATAGGTTATGCAAAGGAAGGGTTGTAAAGAGATAGCTTCGAATTTGGGGGTATGAAAACCAAAGCAAAATATGATGAAAGTAAAAATAAAATAGATAAACCCCACAATTTATTATACCATACCTGTTCACACTGAAACACTTATCACAACATTCTGTTGCTCTATATTAAAAAACCTTGTTAAACTTTGAGACATGTTTCCATTTTTTTATATACCATAGTTTTTATTATACCATATTTCTTCAAACTGAAACATAATTATCAAAGTATACTTACGCTGATCGATATGAAAAGTCTTTATTAACTTTTGTGCCTATTCCCATTCTATGAAGGCCAGGCGCGAACGCAGACCCCACAATTTTATTATACCATCCTTATTTAAGTTAAAACATACTTATCAAATTATTATTATGTACAGCTATATCAAAACACTTGTAAACGCTTTTAAAAATTTTTTTAATTGTTTATTTCCATACTTTGTGGACCAGGCGCGAACGCAGACCCCACAATTTTAATGAACTACCTTTCTGCCAGATCAAATATACCCATTCCTGTGTCTCGATACATCTATCATTATATGTAATCAGTTTTTCAAAGTAGTCAACCATACAGGAGCCTATTCGTGACCACACACACACACACACACACACACACACACACACACACACACAATCAGATTTATATTATAGATCTATATACTAGCATGGGTGCCCGGCGTTTAGAGGTGTATTCTGAGCAAAAAAATAAAAACAACAAAAAAAAAACGGTCAATTTTTTAATTTTGACCCCTATTATGGCCCCTTAACCTTTATTATTTTTGGCTCAAATCAACTTATTAAGTTAGATCCGTGTCCAAGGAACCTATATCTAAAATTGCAAGCTGTTTGGACCCCAAATTGTCGGAGGAATTTTGTAGAGTTCTCAAAAGTAAAATCGTTGAACTTTGACCCGTTAACAGCAAAATTTCTGGCCGAAAACGGATCAAATAGATTTTCCCAAATCTCAGTACCCTGTATCTAAAATTTCGAGTCTGTAGATTAAAAATTGACAGAGTTATTGCGTAGGAAAATGTACACAGACAGACAAAAAGACACGTTCACTTTTATAGATATATAGATTGATAGACTAATAGATTAAAAAAAAATATATACGTATACATAAATATATACGGAAACAATTTTTTGTTTACTGTAAAGATTTTACGCACATATTATGCAAGTATAAATCATGTAGAACATCTGCATTAATAGAATTACACTTAATAGTTAACTCGAGATGATCATCCCATAAGAAAACCGAAAAACTAATAGGGAATTAATTAAAATGAATGTTTAAAAAATATGCAAATTAGCTAGATATTTTGCTAGTGAATGCATTTCCACAACCCGTATATATGAAAATTGTATTTTCTTTTTAAATAAAAACAAAAGAGGGTTGTTGGTGATATGAATATCAATACACACAAAAGAAAAACGAATTTTTAGTATATATATATATATATATATATATATATATATATATATATATATATATATATATATATATGAATACTTA
>NC_136513.1:22625000-22642500 GCF_053919585.1 Euprymna scolopes | reverse complement strand
TGTTGCAGAGGCCTTCAAAGGCAATAAAATATAAAATATCTCCATTGTAAAATATGTATTAAAAATACACCGTCAAAATGTAAGCATATCTTTCAATAATTTTTTGTACTATACTGATATTTCCGTCGTCATCTCTCTCTCTCATTTTATCTCTCTTTCTCCTTCTCTCTCTCTCTTTCTCTCTCTCTCTCTCTATCTCTCTCTCTCTCTCTGAGAGAGACACAGAGGGAGAGGTATTAAGAGATCGATTAATGAATAACATCCATTGTATTCCCAGTCTTTGAAGTTTCATCCCCCATCAGCTAATTCTCATTATATATAATGTAACATATATACAGTATAAGAGCATCGACTGTCGTCTAAACGGCCGAGTTTCAAACCTTCCTTAAGGTAGTTGCTAGTCTAGCCGCACAGATGAGTTATGATACAGCGAGACAGTACTGTATGTTGATGACTATATATATACTACATCAAGCCAGGTTTGAAACTCGACTGCTTAGACAACAGTCGGTGCTCTAAATCGTTACGCTATCAAACTGCTGCTAAGATGGGGGATGTGAATTAACGATGTTCAAAGAATGTCCAAACGCCTAAGCTCCATTTGTTTACATAAACAGCATAGCTTAATGCTAGTGCAGATTGTTTGTCGTTTCCCGATATGCTTAAACCAATATATATATTTATAGTCATCCACATACAGTACTGTTTTGCTGTATCACAGTAAATATGTAGGGCTAGTACACACAAGTTAGACACATACATTAGACAAATACACTAATACATACGCATACACCCATATATTATTAGGTACATTAACATATCCATGGTTAGGAATATATGCTAAGATATACAGGAGTACACTTATATATACACAGGTTAGACACATACACTCCTATACACACAGCTTAAACACGTACACTCATATATGCACAGGTTAAACACATACACTAACACAGACAGTTTTAACACATGCACTCAAAAACTAAACACATATACTTATATATACACGGTTTAGGCACATACACTCATATACACACATATTTGACACATACACTAGCATACAACAGAGTACGACACATACAATCATATACACATTGGTTAGACACTAACACTCGTATACATAAATGTTTCACACATACATTCACATACACACAGCTTAAAAACGTACACTCATATATCACAGGTTAGGCACGTACATTTATATACACACATGTAAGACATTCATATATGCGCAGCTTAGACACATACACCTATTAACACAATTTAGCAGAGTACACTCATATGAACACTGGTAAAACACATACACTTATATACACAGATTAGACACGTACACTCACATACATACAAGTAAGCACCATGCACCCCCACACACACATACTCATATATACACAGTTTAAACAGACACACTCATATACACACAAATTCTACCTCAAGCCAGGTTTGAAATATATATATATATATATATATATATATATATATATATATATATTGTGTACAGAAAGTTGTTAGTTGAGACAGGTCATTGGTACCGTCGGTTTCAAGCCCGATAATAAGGCCCGTTTAAGGTATCCTTATCGAGCTCTCTTCAGCCAATATTCGTCTCTTATATATATATATATATATATACTTCAGAATAAAATTATCCAACAATCAGCTGGTATGGAAACCTGTGATTATAAGATTTACAAATATTACTGGCAGTAATATTCTATAAGTATTATCCCATCTAAATAAAAATTGCTCAATATACAAGATACAGCAAATAAATCATATTTTTGTGATTCAATTTTATTCTATGTAAGGACAAAGAATACATTAGAAATTTATAATGTATTCTTTGTCTTAGAAAAATAAAAATCTTTGATATGAAACTCAAACATTTCACTTAATTTTTTTTTTTAATTCATTGAATCACTAAAATTATATATATATATATATATATATATATATATATATATATATATATAAAACTCAAATGACCTTGTAACGAGTAATATAACCCACTTTCCATTTTACAACATCCGGTTGCGCCTGCGCGCATAAACATTAACCCACAACAACGTAAACAAATGAACACAAATCGCTTCTTTTGCAGATTTTGATCTGCGCACTGAAATATTAACGTTATTATTTCAAAATTATTACTTAACATGGGAAGAGTGGGGGTGTTTTGCAACTATTCTTTATTACAACTATACTGTCGCTATTTTCTTACAAATGAACAACTGTAACCCGTTGGAAAACATAAGAACAATTGTAGTAAATCCAAGACTACTACTAATACTACTACTACTACTACTACTACTAATAATAATAATAATAAATATTCTAATACTA
The DNA here is from genome assembly GCF_053919585.1 of Euprymna scolopes. Classification (NCBI taxonomy): domain Eukaryota; kingdom Metazoa; phylum Mollusca; class Cephalopoda; order Sepiida; family Sepiolidae; genus Euprymna; species Euprymna scolopes. The sequence continues at coordinate 22,640,163 of NC_136513.1, read as the reverse complement.
CTACTATTACTACTCTCTATCCGTCCATTTTCCTTCCTTCTTTTTTACTTTTTGTTTACATTTCTAGACAAAATAGTTGTGTGAGAACAGTGAATTTGTTGACACATTTACTAATCTGTTTCAATACTGGTTTGACTGCCACATACCTAACGTTAAAATCTCCAAAGGAATAATAATAAAAAAAAGGTTAGGCATATATACTCAGATACACACAAGTTAGACACGTACACTCCTATACATACAGGTTAAATACGTACACTCATATATACACAGGTTAGATACATACATCAACACAGACAGATTAAACACACACTCACATATGTACAGATTACACACGTAAACTAATATACACACAGATTAGGCACGCACACTCATATATAGGTACGCGCATTCATACATTCACAGGTTAAATAACTACACTAATATATACGCGGGTTAGACACATGCTGATATACACACAGGAAAGACACATGCACTCATATATACACAGGTTAGAGACATAAATTAATATATACATAGGTTAAACACATACACTCATACGTACCCAGACGCGTACACTCATATACACATGGTAAGATACCTGCATTCATATATGAACAGATTAAATAAAATACACTCATATATGCACGGGTAAGACACATATGCTAATATACACACAGGAAAGACCAAACACTCATATATACACAGATTAGACACATACACTCATACAGAAGTTAGACATATGCATTCATATATGCGCAGGTTAGACACATTTCCTCATATATACACAGGTTATACACATACATTCATATATAATCATGTTAACACATACACTAATATATACAAATGTTAGACACATGCACTCATATATACACAGGTCAGACACATAAACTCTTATATACACATATTAGACACATACACTTATTTATGCGCAGATTAGACACAATAACTCGTATATACAGAAGTTAGACACACTCAGGTTAAACACATGCACTAATATGTACACAGGTTATACATATGCTCTCATATATAATCGGAGGTTAGACACATTTACTCATATATACACAGATTAGACACGTATACTCATATATACACAAGTTAGACATATACACTAATACATACACAGATTAGACACATGAACTCATATATTCGCAGGTTAGACACATACACTCATATGTGCTTATATATACTTAGGTTTGACACATACACTCATATACACACAGGATAGACACATATACACACAGGATAGACACATATATTCATATACAGAAATGTTAAACACATACACTCATATATACACAGGTTAGACACATATACTTATATACCCACAAGTGAGACACATACACTCGTATACACAAACGCTAAACACATACGCTCATATACACGCAAAAAATATCGGCGAAAATGCGACCACCTCCCGTAGAAAAGTGTCCAGTTGAGGGTGAAGTAATTACTGTTTTTTAACTAATTTTTGGATATTTGTCGACCGAAGTATCGAGTTCAAAACGATACCGATGTCGGTAAAATCCGTCGCCTATGTCGAAAGTTTTTGCGAGACATACATACATACATACATACATACATACATACAAACAAACAAAAAATGTGGAAGTAGACTGGCAGGCTCGAACTCGTAACGTGAAGGAGGAAAAGAATGTAAAAAAACAAAAATGACGTGACGTTTTGCTGTTGCGCCCATCGCCAAACCGGAAGTGACGGAAGTTTAAATCGAGGCTATTCAATCGAAAAGAGGGGATGACTTTCGAAAATATCGGCAAAAAGGCGACCACTCCCGGTAGAAGAGTGCCCAGTTCAGGGCAAAAGAGTAAATGATTTTAGCCAATTTTTCGATATTTGTCGTCCGAAGGGTCGTCCTTCAAGACGATACCAAGCTCGTGAAAATCCGTCGCCTCTGTCGAAAGTTTTAGGCATACATACATACATACATACATACATACATACATGCATGCATACATACATACATACATACATACATACATGCATACATACATACATACATACATACATACATACATACATACATACATACATTTAAACAAACAGGTGAATTTAAATTATAGGAGATTATATTGGACCCAGCACATAGTAATTATTTAAAATTAAAAAAATAAACTAATCGTGCGCCACCACTGAAAATCCAAACAAAAACGTTTAGTTTACGCTTTACTTTTTCCTTTGACGTTAATGGCTGTATTATGAAGACAAGTTTATTGCAAAGCTAAAAATAAAAACATGAACAAATAGCTATTACGTCATGCATGCATATTCGTAATGCCGTCGTTCGACCTTCACCTGGCAAATTTATTTATTTTTTAATTTTTACACTTTTGACCCAAGTTTCCTCGGCTAAACTCCATATATAAAATTTCGCATGGATTCGAATACCCTATATATGAAGTTTCATGCCCGTAGACAAAAAAGTGACGGAGTATTTTGGTAGGCAACATTTTTTAAACAAAAATATATCCGCATTCACAAATATATATAGAAAGAGGTTTGTGTCCATAAGCTTTTTACGTAAATATTACACAAGTATAAATCATGTAGAATATCTGCATGGATATACTTGCACGTAATCTCTTCTTCTTCTATATAAATAAAATGAACTCATTTTTCCCGTCTGATTTTGACATTAATAGGATTAAAAATCAAGATATTTCATGCAAATATAATATGCACAAACGGCAGAACAATATCTGAGGTATGTTATAGGCTTATTATTTCTCAAATTCTTCGATAATCTTAGATTTCTATACTTTTTCTGCTGAGAAGTCACGGCCAAAATCGGTTAAGATCAATGGAAGTGGTAAAATATTTTCTCTCTAATAAATTCCTCCTCCCCCTGCCACCACTTAACACCGTTTGGGGATCGTTCACAAGGAACAGTTGAGAAGAGAACACCGGTTTGGCTTCGTGGTTCTTTCATGTGAAGTTATTTAAAATCACTAAACTAAGCTGCAGTGCTCTGTGGCGTAGTGGTTAGCGTGCTGGACAATTCGTATTATATTTTCATGTTCGCGCCGACCTACCGTAGTCGTTTTTTTTTTTTTCTAAACAACTGGAATGGACTTTTCTTGGTGGCCGAACTGTTAACGTTGCAGATGTTTTTTTTTTCACACTTTATTTTCCTACTTTTACTCATGACTCCGGGTTTGATCCTTCCTACTTACCTACCATAATATTTTTTAAAACTCCGCCCCCCCGTCCCGGAAACAAACACTCGGGCAACGCCGGGTACCCCCGCTAGTTGTATATATACTAAAGATGATAAAAAAACAAAAACAAACAAAAAAGAACCTAATGGGGAATTACCTAAAATTGATATTTAAAAGAATATGCAAGTAAACTAGATCTTTTGCAGATGAATGCAATTCAACGAACCATATAAAACAAAGTTGTATTTCGTTCTTAAATAAACAGAAAAAAAGGTTCGCCCAAATAGCCAAGATCTTTTTTCTTTATCAAAGTGTAGTATCTGTTCCGGCAGATACTGCAATAAAAGTAATATGTGGGGGCAATCCCCCATATCAGACCATTGCTCTTGGGCAATCAGTTTCGGTTAATGTACGGGAAACCCTTCATACCAATTGTCCCTACTAGTTCTTTCTCGGGGGAACTGGTCCCCCTCCCCTGACTCTCCACATTCAAAAAACAGCCTCGTGCCTAATTTGCTCAGTGGGGAAATAAATAACTAAATGAATAGAAAAAAAGGGTTTTTAATAACACACATACACACACACACACACACACACACACACACACACACACACACACATATATATATATATATATATATATATATATATCTATATATATATATATTACTGGGACATTCCGCAATTTTAGCAACTTAATGTGAGACACCGCCAAAATGAAAAATATCTCGGATGTTTCAATTGGGTCCAGTTCTTGAACACACGTTAACATGCGTGCCACCAAATGATTGCTGGATGAAACGCACTTGCTGACAATGCTCACGCACCAACAGCGTATCATAAAACAATAATAATGTGATACACACACACACACACACACACACATACACACACACAACCAAACAAATAAGACCAGTATAAGTGTCTCTCCGAAGTAACAAAAATATAATAACGCAGTCAGGCGTGATAATATACACCAGTTTTCTTATTAAAAATAGTGAAAGTTTAGCGCACATTTTTTTTTTATATAACAAGCACAAATTGTTTGAAAAAAAAAATGAAGAGAAAGAAAAAAAATGCAAACGGGAAGTGAAAAAAACGGAAAGTTTGCCACGTTAATTGTGGGAAACTTGCATGAATACCAACACATGTATGCAGGAAAACACGCACATGCATATGAGTATAGATACACGCACCTACGCGCGAGCACGCGGATACACACACACACACACACACACACACGTACGCACACACAGACACGCACACAAACTAACAAATTCATGAATAAAAATAATAACCTGCTTGCTTATGCCATTACTCATGCATATATATTAACCCCAGAAATGCATTTTTATAGTGTAAAACACTTCAAAAATATCAAAACAAACACAAGCACGCGCGTGCGCACGCACACAGACGAACACACACGCACACACATTCTTTGTGATCTATTATATCGATAAAGTAAACACGTGTGCGTGTGACGACAACTCTCAACCTATCTACTCAACGAATTTTTTATCAATAAAATTTGGTATATAGGGTATTCAGACATATGGGCATCTTTTTAATCAGTCTTCATCCCGAAAAGGCGCTTCTAAGGTCAAAATTGAAAAATTGATACTTGGGGATTCCATCAGATTTTTATTATGTTAAGAATAAGAAGGTTTCTAAACACATTTTAAAAATCTTATCAAAGCCTACTTTTTCTATTTAAAAAAAAAATGAAGAGTATTTTTTTTATATATTCAGTCATAGATATGCGAGCGACTCCATTAAAGTTAACTAATTTTTATATGACTTTTGAAAACGAGCGTTGATTAATTAGTTATTCATTTTTCTGGTTCCTTATTAGATGATTAGGTTCATTACACTACTACGCAGCATTCTATAATGCATAGTTTCTACATTCTGCATAATTGCGTAGAATTTAAGATGAGCACACGAATATATATATATATATATATATATATATATATATATATATACATATACATCAAGTTAAAGGTGTTCAAGAGGCAAGACTCATGAATTAAAACGAGGTTATAAGGAGTGCTCACTAAAAAAGAGCAAAATATAGTATTTTTTATTTATATAGACAAATATTACATGGTCGCTACGCTGGACATGCTAATGTTTCGGACAATTAGTTATAAGGAGTGCTCACTAAAAAAGAGCAAAATATAGTATTTTTATTTATATAGACAAATATTACATAGTCGCTACACTGGACATGCTAATGTTTCGGACAATTAGTTATAAGGAGTGCTCACTAAAAAAGAGCAAAATATAGTATTTTTTATTTATATAGACAAATATTACATAGTCGCTACACTGGACATGCTAATGTTTCAGACAATTAGTTATAAGGAGTGCTCACTAAAAAAGAGCAAAATATAGTATTTTTATTTATATAGACAAATATTACATAGTCGCTACACTGGACATGCTAATGTTTCGGACAATTAGTTATAAGGAGTGCTCACTAAAAAAGAGCAAAATATAGTATTTTTTATTTATATAGACAAATATTACATAGTCGCTACACTGGACATGCTAATGTTTCAGACAATTAGTTATAAGGAGTGCTCACTAAAAAAGAGAAAAATATAGTATTTTTTATTTATATAGACAAATATTACATAGTCGCTACACTGGACATGCTAATGTTTCGGACAATTAGTTATAAGGAGTGCTCACTAAAAAAGAGCAAAATATAGTATTTTTTATTTATATAGACAAATATTACATAGTCGCTACACTGGGCATGCCAATGTTTCGTACAATTAGTTATAAGGAGTGCTCACTAAAAAAGAGCAAAATATAGTATTTTTTATTTATATAGACAAATATTACATAGTCGCTACACTGGACATGCTAATGTTTCAGACAATTAGTTATAAGGAGTGCTCACTAAAAAAGAGCAAAATATAGTATTTTTTATTTATATAGACAAATATTACATAGTCGCTACACTGGACATGCTAATGTTTCGGACAATTAGTTATAAGGAGTTCTCACTAAAAAAGAGCAAAATATAGTATTTTTTATTTATATAGACAAATATTACATAGTCGCTACACTTGACATGCTAATGTTTCAGACAATTAGTTATAAGGAGTGCTCACTAAAAAAGAGCAAAATATAGTATTTTTTATTTATATAGACAAATATTACATAGTCGCTACACTGGACATGCTAATGTTTCGGACAATTAGTTATAAGGAGTGCTCACTAAAAAAGAGCAAAATATAGTATTTTTTATTTATATAGACAAATATTACATAGTCGCTACACTGGACATGCTAATGTTTCAGACAATTAGTTATAAGGAGTGCTCACTAAAAAAGAGCAAAATATAGTATTTTTTATTTATATAGACAAAGATTACATAGTCGCTACACTGGACATGCTAATGTTTCGGACAATTAGTTATAAGGAGTGCTCACTAAAAAAGAGCAAAATATAGTATTTTTTATTTATATAGACAAATATTACATAGTCGCTACACTGGACATGCTAATGTTTCAGACAATTAGTTATAAGGAGTGCTCACTAAAAAAGAGCAAAATATAGTATTTTTTATTTATATAGACAAATATTACATAGTCGCTACACTGGACATGCTAATGTTTCGGACAATTAGTTATAAGGAGTGCTCACTAAAAAAGAGCAAAATATAGTATTTTTTATTTATATAGACAAATATTACATAGTCGCTACACTGGACATGCTAATGTTTCAGACAATTAGTTATAAGGAGTGCTCACTAAAAAAGAGCAAAATATAGTATTTTTTTATTTATATAGACAAAGATTACATAGTCGCTACACTGGACATGCTAATGTTTCGGACAATTAGTTATAAGGAGTGCTCACTAAAAAAGAGCAAAATATAGTATTTTTTATTTATATAGACAAATATTACATAGTCGCTACACTGGACATGCTAATGTTTCAGACAATTAGTTATAAGGAGTGCTCACTAAAAAAGAGCAAAATATAGTATTTTTTATTCATATCGACAAATATTACATAGTCGCTACACTGGACATGCTAATGTTTCGGACAATTAGTTATAAGGAGTGCTCACTAAAAAAGAGCAAAATATAGTATTTTTTATTTATATAGACAAATATTACATAGTCGCTACACTGGACATGCTAATGTTTCAGACAATTAGTTATAAGGAGTGCTCACTAAAAAAGAGCAAAATATAGTATTTTTTATTTATATAGACAAATATTACATAGTCGCTACACCGGACATGCTAATGTTTCGGACAATTAGTTATAAGGAGTGCTCACTAAAAAAGAGCAAAATATAGTATTTTTATTTATATAGACAAATATTACATAGTCGCTACACTGGGCATGCTAAGGTTTCGGACAATTAGTTATAAGGAGTGCTCACTAAAAAAGAGCAAAATATAGTATTTTTTATTTTTATAGACAAATATTACATAGTCGCTACACTAGACATGCTAATGTTTCGGACAATTAGTTATAAGGAGTGCTCACTAAAAAAGAGCAAAATATAGTATTTTTTATTTATATAGACAAATATTACATAGTCGCTACACTGGACATGCTAATGTTTCAGACAATTAGTTATAAGGAGTGCTCACTAAAAAAGAGCAAAATATAGTATTTTTTATTTATATAGACAAATATTACATAGTCGCTACACTGGACATGCTAATGTTTCAGACAATTAGTTATAAGGAGTGCTCACTAAAAAAGAGCAAAATATAGTATTTTTTATTTATATAGACAAAGATTACATAGTCGCTACACTAGACATGCTAATGTTTCGGACAATTAGTTATAAGGAGTGCTCACTAAAAAAGAGCAAAATATAGTATTTTTTATTTATATAGACAAATATTACATAGTCGCTACACTAGACATGCTAATGTTTCGGACAATTAGTTATAAAGAGTGCTCACTAAAAAAGAGCAAAATATAGTATTTTTTATTTATATAGACAAATATTACATAGTCGCTACACTGGACATGCTAATGTTTCAGACAATTAGTTATAAGGAGTGCTCACTAAAAAAGAGCAAAATATAGTATTTTTTATTTATATAGACAAAGATTACATAGTCGCTACACTGGACATGCTAATGTTTCAGACAATTAGTTATAAGGAGTGCTCACTAAAAAAAAACAAAATATAGTATTTTTTATTCATATAGACAAATATTACATAGTCGCTACACTGGACATGCTAATGTTTCGGACAATTAGTTATAAGGAGTGCTCACTAAAAAAGAGCAAAATATAGTATTTTTTATTTATATAGACAAATATTACATAGTCGCTACACTGGACATGCTAATGTTTCAGACAATTAGTTATAAGGAGTGCTCACTAAAAAAGAGCAAAATATAGTATTTTTTTATTTATATAGACAAATATTACATAGTCGCTACACTGGACATGCTAATGTTTCAGACAATTAGTTATAAGGAGTGCTCACTAAAAAAGAGCAAAATATAGTATTTTTTATTTATATAGACAAATATTACATAGTCGCTACACTTAACATGCTAATGTTTCGGACAATTAGTTATAAGGAGTGCTCACTAAAAAAGAGCAAAATATAGTATTTTTTATTTATATAGACAAATATTACATAGTCGCTACACTGGACATGCTAATGTTTCAGACAATTAGTTATAAGGAGTGCTCACTAAAAAAGAGCAAAATATAGTATTTTTTATTTATATAGACAAATATTACATAGTCGCTACACCGGACATGCTAATGTTTCGGACAATTAGTTATAAGGAGTGCTCACTAAAAAAGAGCAAAATATAGTATTTTTATTTATATAGACAAATATTACATAGTCGCTACACTGGGCATGCTAATGTTTCGGACAATTAGTTATAAGGAGTGCTCACTAAAAAAGAGCAAAATATAGTATTTTTTATTTATATAGACAAATATTACATAGTCGCTACACTGGACATGCTAATGTTTCGGACAATTAGTTATAAGGAGTGCTCACTAAAAAAGAGCAAAATATAGTATTTTTTATTTATATAGACAAATATTACATAGTCGCTACACTAGACATGCTAATGTTTCGGACAATTAGTTATAAAGAGTGCTCACTAAAAAAGAGCAAAATATAGTATTTTTTATTTATATAGACAAATATTACATAGTCGCTACACTGGACATGCTAATGTTTCGGACAATTAGTTATAAGGAGTGCTCACTAAAAAAGAGCAAAATATAGTATTTTTTATTTATATAGACAAATATTATATAGTCGCTACACTGGACATGCTAATGTTTTGGGCAATTAGTTGGCAAAAAACAAAAAGTCCTCATCGGGAGACGTAATATGGCATGTGTCTCCGAAGAGTTTTGTTCAGTGACATATGAGTCATATTACGTCGCCTGACGAGGAAAAAATCTATCACAACATAATTACTAGCATTTACAAACTAGGACACACGCATAAGTGAGGTAACGGTTACTGAGTAGTTAATGACACGGACTGACGAACTGGGTATGCGCAATTCGAATCCAGTTCGTTCCACAAAAACCCCTTTCACTCACGGATGTTGGCAACCTACACGTGGTCCTTACCGTAAATATCCGATATCTTTCGGAAAAGTATTTTAACTAGAAAGATATTGGGGAGAGCAATACCAATCCGATTTACACAAAACTAGCGGGGGTGCCTGGCCTTGGCCGGATGTTTGTAGGTTGCATAGTAAGGAACCCGGGGGTGTAAAAAAAAGGTGGTAGTAGCGGGGGAAATCAAAACAACAGTAGGAAGGCTCGAACCCGTGAGGAGAAGGAAGAAAAAGAAGGTTAAAAAAAAAAACGTTACGTCTTAGCCGATGTCTCCATCGCTCGACCGGAAGTCAAAAGCGTTGAAATTAAGCGTAGGCAATCCAACGGTGACGATGACTTTTCGAAAATGTCGACGCAAAAACCGACCCCTCCTTGTAGAAATCTGCTCAGTTGAGGGTGAAAGAATTAATATTCTTGGCTAAGTTTTCTATATTTGTCGTCCGAAGGGCCGTCTTCAAAACGACAGCGATCTCCTCAGGATCCTTAACGTCTATCAAAAGTTTTAGGCAGAAATACAAACAAACATACATACATACACACGTTTAAACAGACAGGTGCGATTTATATTATAGACCAGCCTGGGTGTCCGGCGTTGCCCGGGTGTTTGGAGGTGTGGGTTAGCAAAAAAAAAGTGGTAGTAAGGCTAGTCAATCGAAAATATCATGAGGAATTAACGTTTTTAGCCAATTTTTCGATATTTGTCGTCCGAACATACATACATACATACATACATACATACACACATACACTTAGACAGACAGGTGAGATCTTTATTATAGATGATGTTCAACAAGCTATTCAAACTAACGCTAAAGACACGCTATAATGGACACTCTCAAATACACACATAGCAACAGAATATATAAATGTGTAACGTGGTGGGGCCGTTGCTTTTTAACTGTGCCGTAACAGTTTAAGCCTCTCTCGGACCCTCACACTGTCTGGTACCTATGCACTGGCGCACAAAACATACACATAAATACACTTACACGCAATGCTCATAAAACACACACACACACACACACACACGTACTTACACACAAAACAGTAAAACATGCTAAAAACAGACACAGACTCACAGTTCTGCACACTTACAAATACACAGCACAGTAATTATAAGAGCAACGGAACTTATAAATTTCAAAAGCTCTCTGAAAAATATACTCGGTGAACCAAGTGCTAGAGAGATATAAATAATTGCACTTAAAAGGTCAGTTAGTATCTTTAAAAAGATCTCTCGAATTAATGTCTGAAATTTGATAGGATGCCGTATCTCAAGCTGACAAAAATAATAAAAAAATTGAAAAGCAAAAAACAAAAACAAAAAACAAATAAACAGAAATTGTTATACATATAGACACACACACACACACACACACACACACACACACACACACACACACACACACACACACACACACTGACAGGCACACGCGTGAGTACACATGCATAAAGGAAAGCGGTCCGAGAGAGCTTGACAGCAATGTAGGCGCACCTTTAAATTTGTGCATCGTAATACGCATGGACTATGTAGGCCACGCATTGACATGAACTGGTCGCACCCTCACCCGGAAGGCCCTCCCTACAAATGTCCCCTTTGCTATTCCTTTCATAGCAATCAATTTTTTACTCTGAATTTTCAACGCCGATGACGTCATAGAAAAAGAAGCGCATTGCTTCCTGGTGTGTTGGTTGCAAAAAAGTGGGGTTGCGGGCGAATAGGAAAGGAACGTAGGGAAGAAGTAGAATAAGAAAAAGAAAGGCGGCGGAAAGAAAAGTTAGCAGGAGATGAGGAAAACAGAAAGAGCGAAGTAGAGAAAGAAGAAAAAAAAAAGAAGAAAACGTGAGCGAGAACAGAGAAAAGGGACGAAAAATGCCCCACACCCATCAAATAAAACAAAACAAAAAAAAAAAGACGAAAGGCTGAGCTGAGAGAATACCGAAGACAAAGGGAGAAGCAGAACACTATGAAGAAAAGACGAGAAGAAGGAAAACAAAATGACGAATAAAAAGAAGGAATAAGAGATGATGATGATGATGATGATGATGATGATGATGATGATGATGATGATGGAATAACGAGATGAAAAGGAAATTTAAGAACTAAAAGAACCAAACCTCCCCCCCAAACTCCCTTTTGTGATCCGGAATTTATTTTTCTACATTATCACGACTATTCAGGAATTCAATGACATATTAATGCTCCTGATACACATCAGTAGCAGAGGTTGCTTGCTTAGAGCCCGACACCGTCAATATCTGCAACAAATAGAAGACAATTTCAGGGAATTATTACAACGGCTCAGTCATTATAACAATGCAATTTCCAATCCTCTCTGATATATTTGGACGGAATAAAAATAGGAAACGTTACGTTGAGAACGGCGCTCATATATATATATATATATATATATATATATATATATATATATATATATATATATATATACATATACAGTGATGATCATATTTATTGGCACGGTAAAATAAAAGTTAAATTTTGTCAAATAAATTCTAAAAAAGGGATTAAATTAAAGAAAATAACAAAGTATATTATGTATTTTTAACTGGCCTTTCCGATGCAGCAATCGGATTTTAGAAAAAATAAATAACAAAGGAACAACAAACATAATTGCAAAAAACCCTTGTTCAAAATTATTGGCACGGCTTTGTTTTTCTTTTAGTATCAGTATAATATCAATCAATTTCCGGTTTACGTGCTTTCTCAACTTTTTTATAGCCATATTATGCTTGTTTAACGCTAATTCAGTGAATAATTTTTTTCAGATAATTTTTAGATAGCGATTTATTTAAACTATTATAAGTGACTAAATTATAATTTTCAATCGCCATGGTTAAAACTAAGGAACACAGCGAAGACGTCAGGAAGCTTGTTGTAGCATGCCATACCAATGGGGAGGGCTATGATAAGATTTCAAAGAAGCTAAACCTTCCCAAATCCACTGTTAGAGCCATAATAAACAAGTTCAAATCGCAAGGCCACGTTATGAGTTTAGAGGGTAGAGGGAGAAAAAGGATTCTTTCCCCAAGAGATGAACGGAAAATTGTTCGACAAGTAAAACAAAACCCAAGGATCTCTGTTGGGGAGATTGTTGATGAACAGAGCACCTCTGGAGTGAATGTATCTCGACATACAGTTGGTAGAGTTTTGAAGAGAGCTGGTTTAAAAGCATGTCGTCCGAGAATGACTCCCTTATTGAAGCCTATGCACCTGAAAGCAAGGCTAGCCTTTGCAAAACGTCATATTGATAAAGATGTTGCATTCTGGAAACGTGTTCTATGGACTGACGAAACGAAAATAGAGTTATTTGGCCATAATAAAGTGTCTTATATTTACAGAAAATCTGGCGAAGCTTTCCTGCCTAAGAACACCATACCAACAGTGAAGCACGGTGGAGGCAGTTTGATGTTTTGGGGATCCTTTGCTGCCTCTGGACCAGGGCGACTTGTTAAGGTCACAGGTAGCATAAAAAAGGAAGATTATGTTAAAATATTGGATGAAAACCTGAAAGACTCTGCTAAAGAGCTCTCACTTGGTCGTCGTTGGTGGTTCATGCAAGATAATGACCCAAAGCATTCGGCTAAACTGACTAAGAAATGGCTTGAGGACAATCATATTAATGTTTTGGAGTGGCCATCACAAAGCCCAGACCTTAATCCAATTGAAAATTTATGGAGAACATTAAAATTGAGGGTAATGCAAAGGAAGCCTAAGAATCTTATTCAATTGGAGGATTATTGTCAGGAAGAGTGGGCTAAAATTACTACTGAAGAGTGCAACAACTTGGTTGTAAACTATGAAAAGCGACTGAGGAAGGTAATCAAGGCCAAAGGCTATACAATTGATTATTAAATAAATCGTGCCAATAATTTTGAACAAGGGTTTTTTGCAATTATGTTTGTTGTTCCTTTGTTATTTATTTTTTCTAAAATCCGATTGCTGCATCGGACAGGCCAGTTAAAAATACATAATATACTTTGTTATTTTCTTTAATTTAATCCCTTTTTTAGAATTTATTAGACAAAATTTAACTTTTATTTTACCGTGCCAATAAATATGATCATCACTGTATATATATATATATATACTAAAAACATATAAACATAACATAAACCCCTATCTCATGTAAACCACCTCCATGGCTACAATACATCTAAACATATGGTTAAATAAGAAACTTCTTTCAAGTAACTTACCCTATATTCTCCCCGAGAGTTGAAACACGCATACTGTCCGCATACGTTAAACCCACGATAACAGATACGCTATATACCTTATACGCTATATAGCTACCTACATTATATATGAGAAACTACACTTTTCCTTTATCACAGGGATGAATTTAGTTCCCCCAACAGCATCAATAATTTATTTCGCTCTTAATGTAATTATTTCTAGACGCCGCATCCCCACCATGTTACTTAGCATCTTCTCTACTCGTCTGATGAGAAGCATTAGGCTTCGAAATGCCATTGATAAAGAATTCACACTTACCTACCACCCCTAATTGATGTATACTCTTATTAAATAAATGAATCAATATATACATATTAATATAATTTTTATACCTTCATTTTATCTCTTTATTTACTCCCAAATATTCTCCAATAAAAATTGTTGAGCTTTGTATTATCCCGATATGTCTCCTCCTAAAAAATTGATTTTATTCTCTTCCTTTGACTCCTCCATTATATGTATATATATATATATATATATATATATATATATATATATATATATATATAATATATATATATATATATATATATAATACATTAGAATAGAAAAATGCGAGCATGAAAAATATTATGGTTAAGCTTAAACATGGAAAAGTAAAGGACTAGTTGTTAAAACTGGAAAAAAAGAACTATAGTTTAGTAAAAAATATAATAAATTGGTAACTTAAAATATTGCAGCATTAAGAACTGATTATATAATGTTATAAGTTTAATTTAAAAAAATCCATTGTAATCCATGATTTTCCCCGGCTTCCAGTAAATTCACTTGTTCTTTGTTTAACTTCAGCTTTTTTCCCCTCATGAACATATATGCAATAACAATGTACGCCACTCGTCTGCTTTCAATAAAATCTCCCCAATTATCTCCCTTTCATGCTTCCATTCTCTCTGTTTCACTTGTTACTTCACTTTTCGAATTAGTGGCAACGGTAGTCGCTGGAAATCAGTCATAAAAAGCGTAGCTCACCTCCTTACATAGTTTTACGATTTTAAACACCAGAAACGTCATAACTTTTGCTTTACTGAACGTAAATGGAATTTTTTTTTCACAATATAACTGCGAAGGTGATCTATAAACTGTAATAATTGTTTGAAATTTGGTCGAAAAATGAATGAGTTGTGAAGCTTTAAATGACTAAAATTGCCACTA
>NC_136513.1:22522500-22620000 GCF_053919585.1 Euprymna scolopes | reverse complement strand
GTGGGTTACTCATGTCTTCAAAGCCAAAATTACAATTCGTGTGTTGTGTTCTTGGGTATCTAAACAAAATAGTATATATGCTCTAATTATTCTGACAGCAAAACCACCCAATAGCTACAGATGTGTTTCACTCCGATGAGAAGGTGTCTACCCCTGCATTTATGGGTAAAAATCTTTAGAACAAAGGGGAAAGTATATAAATAAATAAACCAGCATGGATTCTACAAACATTATATGTCAGATGACAAAAACAAGTGAATTAATTTCCCGTCCACGAATTGCTAATTTAATTTTTTTTAATAATAATTGCTGGTTTATTGTTAAGTTGTTTTATTGATTTGAAGAGGGTATCACTTATTTCATCATGAATACTGCTACAACTAGATACAAAAATATAAAAAATGCTCACCGTTATGGAACAAAATTTCCATTCTTAGATGAGCTTTATACTTTATTTATATTTCTTACCCAGTTTAGAATAATAGAAACTATATTTGCTTACATTTAATCCTTTCATCCGAGGATCCTTATTGTTGTAAAAAGTTATATTTCAGTTACATTTAAGGCATGATAGCAGAAACCTATTCCTACGAAGACATCCCTGTATGGCATCTAGTCTTTTATTCAAAATTACCTCTTTAGAATTCATAATGTAAAAAGCTTCCAATGAACATAGATTGCACCTTTCTGATTTCCAAGGGCTATACTTCCTCCCCCATCCACTACTGACCATTTTAATTCAAAATCTTCATTATTTCTATTAAGTTCCCTAACCCAATCACCTAATGCAATTGTATTCCTTTTATTTTTAATGCTGATTCTTGTACCCCCCTGCTATCGTTAGCGCTATCTCTATTAGTTTTCATCTCAGGTTCCTTTTTAAAGGATACTACGTGGTTTCTATATCTGTCCTTAAACACGGTCCCGTAGCCCCAAGATATATCTTCTTAGTATTGCCGGTTTTTATCTCGCATTTATACACTATTTCCGAGGTTAGACATTTCCCACCCAACGGACAATTCCCAGGTATTTTGCAATTACATTTTCTATCTAAGGTACTTCCATTTGATGGTAGTTCGTTATTATTCCTTATTTTGCTGATTTTTCTATTGTTGGAGCTGATTATAGTGTTATTTAAGTTGATAGACGCTGAGAAAGATAATTTTACCGAGTTTTTATTTATTATTTTACTTAATTTATTATCCCGGGGGGAACTTTTTATCAATTATTCCATAGAATTCCCTAGGTATATTATTTTTGATATGCTCGCTGAACGGTGGATTGAACCAAACCTGTCTCTTGCGTCTATTTCTCTTATTAATGGTACCACCCTCCCCCTTCCCTGTTCTGCTATTATTACCCCCATCGTTCCTATTCTTTTGATCACTATCAACGTTTCCCTTATCAATAAGGTCTTTGTTTTTTTCTAGCTTTCATTGCCATGTTATACGAGATTGTGCAGTTAGGTTTGTTGTTCTTACTATTATTGGTCCTATTATATTCAAATTTCCGTTGTAGTCCGATCTCATAGGGACGTCATTGTAATATTCCTTGTTTTTATCAAAAAGACTCTCATTCTTAGAAAGTTCTGAAACTCTTTTGGAAATGTTGGAGATCAACGCCTTCATACATTTCGGATGATTCAATCGGTAATCTATGTAGAATATATTCTGGTTGGGTTTGTGATATGATTCATATGTGTTATCGTTTAAGTTGAGGGTAACATCTAGAAAGTTAACTATCTTGTAATTGCTGTCAATTGTTATCTCTAATGCCAATTCCTTAAAAAAAACTCCTAATGTTTTTTCTTGATTTTTCCGTAATACGATCGCTAGAATTAACTACGAAAAGTGCGTCATCCCTATAAAGTCCTCCGTTTAAACCTGGAATTTTCTTGTCTATCTCCTTTAGTAAGTAAAGACCAACCAAGTTAGTAATTTTTTAAGAGTCTGGGGCACCCATTGTGATGCCAAAATGGTCTTCTCTATCTTTTCTAGGCCACAATTAACCGTTATATCTGATTAAGGTTTTCCTGGCAATTTTTATAATTTCAACTGTGTTAAATCAGTTTCATTTTTTGCTAGTTTAAGTGTTTTCTCAAATAGTGTTGGGGAAATAGAAGGGTAGTACGCATCTATGTCGAACATTATAAATTTGCTTTTTTGATTTTTAGGGAACCTATCGAACCACTTGATTACTTCACCTGAAGAAATCCAGAGGCTGTGCTTAATTCTTGTATTTAAAGGTTGGTATGATTCTGTCAAGTATCTTTTTACCGATATTACCTATGTCGGATGCGTATTGGGCTATAAGTCTAATACTTGGTTTATTATTGAAGTTCGGTTTATGGTCCTTCAATAGAAACCGAGGGTTAAGTGAGGTGTAAGCCTCTATTTTATCCTGAATGTTCATTTTCTCCCATATTTTTAAAGCTAACAAGTTAATTCTAAATAGATCCTCTTCAGTTGCTTTCTTGTACTTATTATTAAGTTCAGTAAGAATGAGATTGTTACATGTTTGAAAATTCATACTGTAAATATTCATAGTTTTATCTGCTGGAACCATAAGGTTAGGATTGTCCACTATTTTTTTGAAAGTCTTATTAATGTTTCTTAACTTAGAGTTTAAATATTCATGCCTTTTTTAAAACTTTTAAACCCTTTACCATATTTATCAAGTCCAGCTCGAAACGTTCCACGTATTGCAACTGTGGTGGCATTTTCTAGTTTTAATCTGGTAGAGTTTGCAGTTTATATATATATATATATATATATATATATATATATATATATATATATATATATATCCTGTATTAACAAAACCAAGACTTAAAAAAAAGGATGCGTCCAGGATAAATGTTTTCACGTGCTTCATTTCCTTTAAGGGAAATTTCTTTAAATAATGTTACATTGTTAAGTGTTTTTTATTCAAGAAGTCTGAAGAAAAGCTGGTTATGTGAAGATTTTCAAACGCCACAATGCTTTAAATTGTCCAACCGGTCTTGAAACAATTGTAACTTATAATGAAATACACTTTTTGTTGCTACCAATTCATTTTTTGAAGTCTTGGTTTTGTCAATACAGCATATGATGCTCAATTATAAAATATGATCTTTTTGTAGCTTACTTTTCAAGTCATCTCTTTTTGGCTTAAAATTCATTGGTATATGAAAAATTTACTGAATTATACAAACCCAGTAAAATATAGTATATTATAAACAATTACATATATATATATATATATATATATATATATATATATATATATATATATATTCTAGCATCAGAAAATATGCACAATTTTCCCCGATTCCTATAGCCACCAAAAGTTCTTGCAATTCCCGATTCCTATTAATCGTTCCAGCAGAAATATATATATATATATATATATATATATATATATATATATATATATATTGTTACTTTATTTAAGCACATAATGTAATATACGAATATACAATTTATGCGTAATTTTTTCAGTATTTACTTCAACAGTGCTTGATACATAGGTAGAGCTAGGTAGTAAGTTATGAAAATATGTATGGCAATAAACCTACATGGAATATTCCGCGAATTCTCACGAGAATAAAATGCGGAATATTCTGTGTAGCTATAAATGTAATATTTCATTTTGAAATGGGGATTTAGCTGAATGTGGTAATCTTCAAATTTTTCATTATTATTATTATTATTATTATTATTATTATTATTATTATTATTATTATTATTATTAACAACATCTCGTTTTTGTTTTTGTGTTTTTTTACAGCAAAGCAAATCAATTTAATAATCCACCAAATTTTTATAATTAAAATAAAACCTTAACTTCATTCATAGAGAGAAAGAACAGAATAGTTAACGAAACGTACGCCCAACCCATGTTAAAAATGGTTTTCTAAATAGTAACATTTTCATTTAGAAAATCATTCATTACAACTGGTGTTCCTACATCGTTTTCTCATTTTGCCTATCAATCGTCGGTCATTTTCAACTTTTTATGAAAACTTTCAAGTAGCATAGCTAAGGACGAACTGATACACTTTGGCTTTGTTTAAAAATCAAAATAAGTCATTGTTGTTTTACAATTTTCAATCCATTACAGAGAAAGTATTTAGGCAAAAATGTACACGGAAATTAACCGGGGGGGGGGGTTATGTAATAATTTTAAAATTTACAAAGAAAAAAAAAACATAAAAAAACACACACTAAATCTCTAATAAAATATTTATAAATTTTCAAGGAATCGGGAATCGTATCGGAATCGGAAATTTAGAACGGAATCGATAATTTTATCGGAATCGGGAAACACTTTGGTATCGTCCCATCACTAAAACATATCTATCTATCTATCTATCTATCTATCTATCTATCTATATATATATATATATATATATATATATATATATGTATATATAGAGAGAGATAGAGAGAAATAGATAGATAGATAGATAGATAGATAGATAGATTGAGAGAGAAGAAGAAAGCGTACTATAAGAGACAGAAACAAAGAATAAATATAACAATAGGAAGTTGAGAGAATAAGCAGAAGAGAAAACGATAGAGGAGGAGGAATAGCAAGTTGAAAAAATGAAATGATGAGAATGAGGAGGAAGAGGAAAAAGAGGAGGAGGATGGGGAGGTGGGTATTCCAAAAGAACAAGAATAAGAAGAGCAAAGGGATAATGGCAGGAGAGAATGAAAAAAAAGGACTGAAGAACGATGAAAAGCGTGTTGTGGATCGCAAAATAAAACACACACACACATACAAAAATAATGGAAAAAAAGAAGAGGAAAACATAGATGCATTTTGGCATATATTTATTTCAATTAACGATAGAAAGACATTAGATTTTTAAATAAATGACAGAAAGACACCATTTTTTAAAAGTCTCTACGTAAAAAAAAAATCCCCATCCTTTATGTTTTTAATTGAAAAAGAACAAAAACAACACACAACAAATTCAATAAAATGGACGTCATTTCTGTGAGTAAAGTGCAATGTCTGGCGGGATGGGAAAAGTGGCGGGAATAAAAGCACGCAAATGCAAACATGCACACACACGTGCACAAACACACACACACACATACACACACACACACAATCCCAAACACATCCATAATCATTATTTTCTTAAAAAAAAAAAATTTAAAACAACACTAACTGAAAGGGACAGTAAGAATATGTGTCTCCCCCACCCGAATCCCTCCCCTGAAGAAAGCACAATCAGTATATCCACTAATCCCATCTTCAAAACACCACCCCTCCACAATAAAGAGATGACCTTTAATGGAAAGACAATTCAAAAATTAAATCTATTTTCTTGAGTCCTGTCCGGTCGGACTCAATTTGTTTATGCAGAGGCCAGATTTTATGGCGTACGGAGAAGAGACAAGTGCGTGTTGGAAGGTGGGGTTGCAAACAGTGCTCAAGAAGACGGCCGACAGCCATGACAGTGGCCTAATGAATAAATGAATGAATTTCTTTAATTGAGAAATATTTTTGCTGCAGCGGATGCTGAGTGAAGAATTTAAATGTTCCTTCATTTTCAAACAGATTTTTACACTTTTTGTTTCGATTGCCGACATCTTTTTTTTTTTTTTAGACAAAATACCAGTTCTTCTTCTTCTTCTTCTTAAACTTTTACTTTTTCTTTTTCTTTATCTTCTACTTCTTTTTCCTTCTTCTTCTTCTTCTTCTTCTTCTTTACCGTCTACTTTTTCTTTAACCTCCTTATCTTCTACTTCTTCTTCCATATATTCTTCTTTATCTTTTACTTTTTCTTTATCTTTTTCTTCTTCTTTATCTTCTACTTGTTCTTCTTTATCTTCTTCTTTTATTTCTACTTCTACATCTTCTTCTTTATTATCTTCTACTTCCTTTTTATTTTCCACTTCTTCTTTATCTTCTGTACCATGTACTTGTTTATTGTTCTTCTTTTACTTTATCTTCTACTGCTTATTATCTTTTCTTCGTCTTCTTCTTCTTTTTCTATTATTATTATTATTATTATTATTATTATTATTATTATTATTATTATTATTATTATTATTATTATTATGATGATGATGATGATGATTATTATTATTATTATAATAATAATAATAATAATAATAATAATAATAATAATAATAATAATAATAATAATAATAATAATAATAATAATAATAATAATAATAATAATAATAATAATAATAATAATAATAATAATAATAATAATAATAATAATAATAATAATAATAATAATAATAATAATAATAATAATAATAATAATAATAATAATAATAATAATAATAATAATAATAATAATAATAATAATAATAATAATAATAATAATAATAATAATAATAATAATAATAATAATAATAATAATAATAATAATAATAATAATAATAATAATAATAATAATAATAATAATAATAATAATAATAATAATAATAATAATAATAATAATAATAATAATAATAATAATAATAATAATAATAATAATAATAATAATAATAATAATAATAATAATAATAATAATAATAATAATAATAATAATAATAATAATAATAATAATAATAATAATAATAATAATAATAATAATAATAATAATAATAATAATAATAATAATAATAATAATAATAATAATAATAATAATAATAATAATAATAATAATAATAATAATAATAATAATAATAATAATAATAATAATAATAATAATAATAATAATAATAATAATAATAATAATAATAATAATAATAATAATAATAATAATAATAATAATAATAATAATAATAATAATAATAATAATAATAATAATAATAATAATAATAATAATAATAATAATAATAATAATAATAATAATAATAATAATAATAATAATAATAATAATAATAATAATAATAATAATAATAATAATAATAATAATAATAATAATAATAATAATAATAATAATAATAATAATAATAATAATAATAATAATAATAATAATAATAATAATAATAATAATAATAATAATAATAATAATAATAATAATAATAATAATAATAATAATAATAATAATAATAATAATAATAATAATAATAATAATAATAATAATAATAATAATAATAATAATAATAATAATAATAATAATAATAATAATAATAATAATAATAATAATAATAATAATAATAATAATAATAATAATAATAATAATAATAATAATAATAATAATAATAATAATAATAATAATAATAATAATAATAATAATAATAATAATAATAATAATAATAATAATAATAATAATAATAATAATAATAATAATAATAATAATAATAATAATAATACAGAGCTATCCAGAGAGTTAAAAGGGATTTGGATGATGAAGAAAGTCCAAATAATACCGATAATAGTAGGAGCACTAGCAACAATACCGAAAAACTTCGAAAAAAGAATGTCAGAAATTGGAATCAGAGGAATAACTGCAAAAGTACAACGACTAACGATAATGAAAACGACTGAAATATTAAGGAAAACCCTTGAATGCGGAGAATAATACAAGACAATATAACGAATAAGCGTTACAGGGAATGAAGAACACCGAAACTGCATATTTACAAGTTCTACCCCCCCCCAATGTGCATCCTCCCCATTGTTTCATTACCGATCCCCCCCCCCAAAATGATATCAAAGGGTCAAGAAGGGTCAATAAGGACTGAAAAACCAAGGAGCGAGCGCCAACCAAACCTCGGCTGGACAAGCGCAAAGAGACCTGGGACCTTGGGGAGGCTTAGTGCCACTCAAATTCCAGTATAAACCAATGGCCACTACCAGCAAGAGATCAATGGTAAGCGGCTGTTGCGATGATGCAAATTCATTTGCAAATGCTATCGAAGGAGGTGGAGAGAGCTGGACGTCTGGGGAGACTTGTTGTCACTCAGCTTCCAGAGAATACCACAGGTGTCCAATCAGATCGGTTGTTGACTTGTGTGAAAGCTCCATGTGAGCCAATAATAACAACTATTTTATTTTTTTTAGATTTTTTTCTAGAATCTCATTGGTAGAATTAAATAAGAGCAGAAAATGATCCTTTCGGAGGCATTACGATACAAAACCTTTCTAAGACCGGTCCCTGGCACGTAAAGAATATATGTGTGAAATTTCATAAAAATAAACCAAACCGTTTAGGATTTTATAGGGAGCTAAATCTCTGTCACACACACAAACAACGTGCCTTGTATCTATAAGTAGAATATAAGGTACATTACATATTCTGAACAATATACACCAATTACCACATGAGCCATCAGAAAAGTATTAAGAATTTGCAGAACCAATTAAAAAGCTATAAATTCTGCTCGAACAGATATTCCTTATTAAAAAATAAGAACTTATATCAATAAAAATATCGACAACATTAAATCTGATATTTGTGAGTTATCGCATCCTTTCAAAATACTTTGATTATTTTTCATTTTTTAATTTCCGATAATTTTCACTATCTAACGAAGTAGACCGATAAATTTGTTGCCCTAAAAAAAGAACACTACAAATTTATTTGAAAACTTTTATTGAACAAAATTAAATTCAGGTAACTTGATTATGTAGTAGCGCTGAGAACTATTCAATGTAGCCACCTTCAACCTCAATAACCGCCTCGATACGGATCTGGAATTGGGAGAATGCCTTTTCCACAAACGCTGGTGGGAGCTCGGCGAATACTCGACGGATGGTGGCGATCAGGCTTGTTTTTGTATTGTGAGAGGTCATGCTCATTATGTTCTCGATGTAGGATCAAACGAATTAGTCCAATGCGTTCAAGTCGGAAGGTGAAAGAAGGGTATAAAGTTGTAGCACTTCTTCTGAAGCCAAGCCTGGATCTCTTTGGACTTATGGCCTGATGCCGAGTCCTGCTGCCACACCCATGGTCTGCCAGCGGCCAGCGGATTCTACCAGGGCATCACCACACTCTTCAGCAGATCCAGGTACACTTTGGTGTTGACTTTCAAGCTGACTTCAAAGATGTGAGGTGGCATGATGTGGCCTTCACTTGAAACTACACCAAAGAGAACAACGTAATCGGAAAAGATCGCCCAATGCGTTGAGCTATGCGTTAATACGTTGAATCGTCCGGATTTGCATTTTGAGGGTGATATCAATGATTCTGTTATCAAAACTTGGATCTGTAGAGAGGATCGGTTGTACAGCGGCCCATCTCCTATCTCTCTCGTTGAACATTGTGTCACTTTAAAACATGAAATTTATACATGACTGGCCAACTAGTAGATGGTCTGCAACCAAAAAGAAAACCGCTTTTCATCAGACGGAAATGGAATCATATCGTCTTTTTAAGGCGACAATTTTATATTTCCACACTGTAATTAATAAATAGATGTTTTTTATTAGACTAACGTGGAATATCATTTTTTTTTTAAATCTGAACAATTAAATAAAACCATCTCATGAAAGGAAGGATCGTCACGAAAAAGACTTTGTTATTAAAAAAAAAAGTCTTTCGATGTCACTTCCCGACCAGACCTGTAACTAAAGAACCGTTAATGGGTTAATTATAAAATGGCGTCCAATAAAAGATTAAAAGTATAATCAAGATATGTCGAATAGCCGACCAAGTTAAATCCGTTTGCTATCAAATTCTAGCTGAACCGTTTTCCTGACCATTTAATATTTCTTAAAAGAGTCCGGTTGATTAAGCCTTTTTACAGATTAACCTTATTAAGCGCAATATTTCCATTATCTGCATTAGCAGACCACCAACAACGGTAAGGGGAACCAGGAAATGGCTCAGTGGTTAACGACACGGACTGAGAACCAGAGTGAACCAAGTTTGAATATTTTTTTTTTTTTTTAAATTCAATCTTCACCCCAAACAAGGCACAGTGCCACTTTGAAGCAGGGAACTACTATCAGGGACTTAATTAGCGGGGTCATTATGAAGGGAGATGAGTAGAAAGATGTTTGTTAACATTACACTTGAACTTCTGCATATCAGTGCAGTTGGGAAAGCAGAATCCCGGAAGGGAGTTCCAAAGACCCGCAGTTCTGAGGAAGAAACTATTGGAGTAAAAGGCTTTCTTGCACCTAGGGATCTCTACTGTAAAGGGATGAGACTTAGTAGCTTGTCGGGTTTGTCGGGGTTAGATACGTCGGGGAGGTACAAGTGTTTGCAGTTCGTCAGAGCATTCACCATTAAAGTATTTGTAGAACAGGCAGAGGGATGCAACATCTCGTCGATGGGACGCCTAGATGACAGTTAAGGGCCTATCAGGTTGGCGACTCTCTTTTGAACCCTGTCCAGGAGCGAGAGACAAGCAGCAGATGCACCAGCCCAGATGTGACAATAGTAATCCATACATGGGCGAATGGTGGCCTTATAGAGGTATAGGATACTGTCAGGCGTAATTAGTTTTCTAGCACGGTAGAGAGAGCCCACCTTCTTCGCAGCAGCCTTGGCAATGCTCTCAATGTATCTATTCCAGTTCATATTCCCTGTAAACGTTAGGCCGAGGAGTTTAAAAGAAGTACTTTCAGGCAATGTGTTCTTGGCCATTGTTATTGGTGGTAGAGAAGGTTTCTTGTAGTTATTGAAGGAAACAAGCTTAGTCTTAGCAGCATTGAATGTGACCAACCATTTTTATATTTCGTTAAACAGAAACGCTTTCACTTAGGAACCTTGTCAACTTTCTCATGGTAACCCCAGTAAGGACCTGGTATCTTTCCTGAAAGTATTCTAAATAGAAAGATGTAGGGGAAACGAATGCCAACATAATCATTACGAATGATCCTAAACAACGTTAACAAAAACAAGGTTAATATTGCGGGTGCTTTCAGGTTGGCTCAAATGTGTTTGCCGGTTTGTATGAAGGGATTTTTCTTATGTGCATAGTTCTTACTTACACATATCACCATTATTAATTTATATGCTTTTTTCGTTCTGATTATTAAAGCATCGTTCATATTTTGCTCAACGATCATGAGCCAAAAACGAACTTCTTTTAATAACACAATGCCCATGACTATATGCGGATGTATGCAGAATGACGTTATCGGTAAAGAAAAAAAGAGACCATAAGAAGAAAAAG
This sequence comes from Euprymna scolopes, assembly GCF_053919585.1. Taxonomy (NCBI): domain Eukaryota; kingdom Metazoa; phylum Mollusca; class Cephalopoda; order Sepiida; family Sepiolidae; genus Euprymna; species Euprymna scolopes. The sequence continues at coordinate 22,608,937 of NC_136513.1, read as the reverse complement.
GGCGATCATCGGAAAGACGTGGAGCTCGGAATGAAATAACGTTCGAGATCACGTTAGAGGCGAGGATAACATTCGAGATTACGTTAGATGTATGTATAACGTTCGATATTACGTTAGAGGTGTGAATAACGTTCGAGATCACGTTAGAGGTGTGAATAGCGTTCGTGATTACGTTAGCGGTGTGGATAACGTTCAAGATAACGTTCAAGATAACGTTAGAGGTGTGGATAACGTTCGCGATCACGTTAGAGGTGTACATAACATTCGAGATCACGTTAGAGGTGTAGCTAACGTTCGAGATCACGATAGAGGTGTACATAACGTTCGAGATCACGATAGAGGTGTGAATAACGTTCGAGATCACGTTGGAGGTGTTGATAACATTCGAGATCACGTCAGAGATGTGGATAACGATCCAGATCACGTTGGTGTCGCAACGGCCGTAACAATGAGAAAGTAAATGTTGTTAAAAAAAGGCGAATTGAAGTTCTTTTTTATTTTTGTCTATCTTGCGACTGAGGCTACAACGTGTTGTGAGTAACATTACCTTTAGTCAACAGCAAAAGAGCTATCTTTCATTGTGATAATGCTCGCACTCACACCAAATTACTGACCAAAGATGTCCGATGAGAATTTTGTTAGGAAAATTTGTCCCATCCTGCATATCTTGCAGGTCGAGGTCCCTCAGATTATCATTTATTTCAAGGATCACAAAACCATTTAGATGGCCGAAGGTTCGACATCACGAGAGGAGATTTAACATGAGATAGATTCATATTTCACATCAAAAGCTAAAGAATTGCACAAACTATGTATGTTATAGGTTTGTTGTCGGATGGAACAAGAGCAAAGGTCGATAATTTTATGAAGAAAGATTTTCAAACGCACAGTTTGTTTTTTTTTGCTTGTTTTGTTTTATTTTTCCAAGATGAAATTTTAAATCGGCCCAAACTTGGCACCGGTACGGCACAATCACGTTAACACATCGGTTCTCGCCAAATCACCGAAGTTAAGCCACGTTCAGCCTGGCCTTTACCAGATGAGTGACCATTTGAAAAGGCTAGGCACTGTATATACCTTCTGGCAAGGTTAGGTGTGGGGCCAGCACCCTCACCCCGAAAAAAGAACTCTTCGCTACAAAAGCATCAACAAAGTTGTGGATGGCTTCTGCACCCCCAGGGGTTCAACGTTATGGATGGGATGAAAACTTGGCACTGACATACTACTACTACCACTTCAACTACTATTACAACTAGTATTACAACTACTGCTATAACTACTACTAGAGAAATGCTTTAACATTTTGCTATTATAAGTTATAATAGCAAAATGTTAAAGCATTTCTCTCCCTTTCTTACTTTCTTTCTTATACGTATACATGATCCAAAACGTCTGCTGTCACATTGTAGCGATTTATTTTTACACCACTCACCCTCTCTTACTGTAAAAAAAAAAATCAAACATTACCAGCTATAAACTAATTAGCTAGTAACTACTATTACTACCACTATCACCGTCACTAACAACAGGGAAGCTACAATAGCTAAGTCGCTAGCGACACGGACGGACAATGTGGATGTGCCTAGTTCGAATCCAGTTCGTTCCACTGAAACAACAAAAAAACACTTTTACTTTTGAATGTTGCCAATCTTGATAGTTTGGTACCAATTTGCTGAAGTTCTTTTTTTTTTTTTTTACAAATGTGTCACCACTTATGAAGGCTCGGAGGCTAATGGAGGATAATGGTTAATGAGTGTACAGTGGTCAAAGGAAACTTGTAGTAATCGTTATTAGTGGGAATTAAGTAAATTGGATTACTTAAGGAGATGGCTCATCAAGAATTTGTTTACGTTGGACTTGAAGACGACCAAATTGTAGTCAGCTGGACAGTAAGCAAACGGAAAAAAGTTTCACAGACGTGCAGTTCTAAGAAAAAAAAACATTGTTCATAGAATCTATGTTTAGGTTTAGACACATATAAAGAGTGGAGGAAATTATTGATAGTGGCTTCAGCTAAACGAGTGTTTCTCGAGAAACTCAAGACAGGGGAGCATAGATTGGAGCTTCGACGAATACTTTCCATGGGAATAACAATAAAGCAGAAACATGCTCACAATGTCTCTTCTGTGGGAATAAGATTGCAGGAAAGAAAAAAAGGACATCCTCCACTAGATTACGAAGTCTATTTATAACTCTGTCAAGGCAGGATAAGTTGCTCTTGCAGCTTCTGCTCAGACGTGGCAACCATCCTTTGACGCACTTGACTCTTATATAGGTATAGAATTGCATAAGCAGTTAGATATCTACTGGTGCGGTAGAACGATTTCACCATTTTTCCAGCAGCCTTGGCAACGGATTTGATGTACGTGCTTTATCTCAGATCAGGAGTAAAAGTCAGACCTAGTCAAAATATGGAGCCTCTCCAGGAGGAGAGCGATTCAATTCGATTGGCGCAAGAGCGTTTATAATGTAAAGATTGAAGCTTGGTTTTATATGCATTAAAATTAACCAGCCACCTCTTTCCTCATTGTGCGACGTGATCAAGATCAGAAGAGAGAGAATCGGAGAGAACTTGGTCGTTTTTTGCCTTTGAAGTGTTGCGATACATGGTAGTGTCGTCAGCATAAATGTCTACAAATGATTTTAGGATATGATTTGGGAGATCACTTATGTAGATCAGAAAGTGAGTTGGGCCCAGGATGGATCCCTTAGGGACTCTAGCATTAATAATGCGAGCTTCTGATTTCTGCCCATCGACTACTACTCTTATAAATCTACTAGAGAGAAATGATTTAATAATTGAAAAGACATTTTCAGCTATACCGTAGCTGGATATTTTGTGGAGTAGACATTTATGCCATACCCTATCAAAGGTCTTTGATATGTAAAGGGCAATTGCACTAGAAAGGAAACCTCCGTCGAGAGATTTGCTAATCCTATGAAGTATAACTGCAAGCACATTTGCTGCAAAATCTAGCAGAACTGAAACCATTTTACATGTCACTGAGGAGGTTATTTTTGCTGAGGTGTCTGACTACTTCTTAATAAGATTAAAATCTAGATATAATGATACTAAACCTCATGTCTAGAATCCTTATTCTATTATGTTGTATATATTATCTTTTAATCTAGCTATGATTTGCCAGAGTCATGAGTTCCTATTGACCTTATGCTTGAAAATACTAAGGCTGTAAGTAAGAGAAAATCGGTCAACAGAAAGAGGAATTTACACGTCTGTATTTCTTGGAAGGGAGCTATCGAAATAGGAATCTGTTAGCTGCAATTGTAATGCTTTCATTAGATCAAGTAAATGTCTTTATACCTACATGCGAGTATACATGCTAACAAGTTTATCTTTTTATTCTCTTTATCGTCATTGTTTTCAGTCGCCGTTTCATGGGTAGACGTTTATTCTAGTAGATGTTAATCGCCTCGTTGTTTTTAAAACTTGGACGAATAAGCATTGCACGCAGAAAAGACACAAGGAGACGTTTGTTGAGAATTTTCATAAACGGTTTTATTTGCAGAGAAAACTGTTTAGGAGAGAGACGCTAATGTTACCCTAGCTACTTATTACTTCTTAAACTTAACTTTTGAACTAAACGAACTAGTTTTTATTTATTGTGGACTATTATCCTTATCTTTTCTTTGTTGTTTCTCGAACTTTCGGCACATTATTCTTCTGGCCTTCGTCAGGTGGTAACTGCGACGGATAGGAACTCTGAATCTCCCGACTGCATTCACTGCAATTACTGTCTTCTGCAGTTGTTGTCGTCTCACCACGTTTTGCCCAAGTAAGCCTTCGGGACCCGTGCCGCAGTTGATAAAGACGTTGAATCTCTACGGTTCCAGGTGAGGATTGTCTGAAGATAGCGGTTTCAATCCTACCCAAAGCCGGCCAGAGGTTTACTTGGCCAAAACGTGATGAGACGACAAACAACTACGGAAGACAGTAATTGCAGTGGATGCAGTCAGGAGATTCATAGTTTATATCCCGTCGCGGTTACCACCTGACGAAGGCCAGAGGAATAGTTGGCCGAAACGTCGTGAAACAACAAAGAAAAGACGAGGATAATAGTCTACAATAAATAAAATTAATAAATAATACTCATCTCAATAATGAATTACAATTAAATAATAAATAAACGAACTAGATGATACAGACGGAGAGACATCGAAGTAACATTCGCTTTAGATTGTTCTTCATTATACCCATGTCTCGTTCGTAGCCTTCCCGAGAGAGACTGATCTGAACGCCATTGTTTTATTTCACTTGGAAGCGTAACGTTATTTTGTCGACTGTTTTGTCTACGGCGTTTGATCTTTGCCACTGCAATGTCACCTTTGTTCATTCAACCCTATGAACGAGTCTGGTTTACCTATCCGAGTCATTACGCCCTCAATGTTAGCCTTGTTAAAATTCATAATAGCTAACTTAATCTCTACTGACGTAGGGTCCCTATTATTTAAAAGAATTCGCAGATGAATTGATAACTGTATGTAGTTTTTATTTAAAAGAAATCAGATCTCATCTTCTTCATGTCGTGAAGAAAACATATCGCCAATAATTGCTTAATTTGATTTGGAAATTTACGTTGATTCGCAACATTTAATTTGGGTATATATGTTAAATCGCTTCATTTGATTTGGATATTTACGTTGAATCGTTACATTTGATTTGGCTATATACGTAAAATTTTACATTTGATTTCGGTATGTACATTGAATCGATACATTTAATTTGGGTATATACATTTGATCGCGACATTTTATTTGAATATGTACGTGACATTGCTACATATGATTTGCGTATATATATGGAATCGCTACATGTGATTTGAATATGTACGTTGAATCACAATATTTGATTTGGGTATTTATGTTGAATTGTTACATTTGATTTGGGTATGCATGTGAATTGTTACATTTGATTTGGGTATGCATGTGAATTGTTACATTTGATTTGGGTATGTATGTGAATTGTTACATTTGATTTGGGTATGTATGTTGAATTGTTATATTTGATCTGGGTATGTATGTTGAATTGTTACATTTGATTTAGGTATGTATGTGAGGTGTCATATTTGATTTGGGTATGTATGTGAATTGTTACATTTGATTTGGGTATGTATGTTGAATTGTTACATTTGATATTGGGTATGTATGTGAATTGTTAAATTTGATTTGGGTAGGTTTGTTGAATTGTACATTTGTATTTGGGTATGTATGTTGAATTGTTACATTTGATTTGGGAAGGTATGTTGAATTGTACATTTGTATTTGGGTATGTATGTTGAATTGTTAGATTTGATTTGGGTATGTATCTTGAATTGTTACATTTGATTTGGGTAGGTATGTTGAATTGCTACATTTGATATGGGTATGTATGTGAATTGTAACATTTGATTTGGGTATGTATGTGAATTGTTAGATTTGATTTGGGTATGTATGTTGAATTGTTACATTTGATTTGGGTATGTATGAGAATTGTTACATTTGATTAGGGGGTGTGTGAATTGTTACATTTGATTCGGGTATGTATGTTGAATAGTTACATTTGATTTTGGGTATGTATGTGAATTGTTAAATTTAAATTTGGGTATGTATGTTGAATTGTACATTTGATTTGGGTATGTATGTTGAATTGCTATATTTGATTTGGGTATGTATGTTAAATTGTTACATTTGATTTTGGGTATGTATGTTGAATTGTTACATTTGATTTGGGTATGTATGTTGAATTGTTAGATGTGATTTGGGTATGTATGTTGAATTGTTAGATTTGATTTGGGTAGGTATGTTGAATTGCTACATTTGATATGGGTATGTATGTGAATTGTAACATTTGATTTGGGTATGTATGTGAATTGTTAGATTTGATTTGGGTATGTATGTTGAATTGTTACATTTGATTTGGGTATGTATGAGAATTGTTACATTTGATTAGAGTGTGTGTGAATTGTTACATTTGATTCGGGTATGTATGTTGAATGGTTACATTTGATTTTGGGTATGTATGTGAATTGTTAAATTTAAATTTGGGTATGTATGTTGAATTGTACATTTGATTTGGGTATGTATGTTGAATTGCTATATTTGATTTGGGCATGTATGTTGAATTGTTATATTTGATTTGGGTATGTATGTTGAATTGTTACATTTGATTTGGGTATGTATGTTGAATTGTTAGATTTGATTTGGGTATGTATGTGAATTTTTACATTTGATTTGGGTATGTATGTGAATTGTTACATTTGATTTGAGTATGTATGTTGAATTGTTACATTTGATTTTGAGTATGTATGTGAATTTTTAAATTTGATTTGGGTATGTATGTTGAATAGTACATTTGATTTGGGTATGTATGTTGAATTGTACATTTGTATTTGGGTATGTATGTTGAATTGTTACATTTGATTTAGGTATGTATGTTGAATTGTTACATTTGATTTGGGTATGTATGTGAATTGTTACATTTGATTTGGGTATTATGTTGAATTGTACATTTGATTTGGGTATGTATGTTGAATTGTTATATTTGATTTGGGTATGTATGTTGAATTGTTACATTTTATTTGGGTATTTATGTTGAATTGTTACATGTGTTTTGAGTATTTATTAAATCGCTATATTTGGTTTGGGTATGCATGATTAACCGTTGCATTTGATTTGGGTATGTACATTGAATCGTTACATTTGATTTGGGTATGTATGTTGAATTGTTACATTTGATTTGGGTATGTATGTGAATTGTTACATTTGTATTTGGGTATGTATGTTGAATTGTACATTTGATTTGGGTATGTATGTTGAATTGTTACATTTGATTTGGGTATGTATGTTGAATTGTTATATTTGATTTGGGTATGGATGTTGAATTGTTACATTTGATTTGGGTATGTATGTTTAATTGTTACATGTGTTTTGAGTATGTATTAAATCGCTATATTTGGTTTGGGTATTCATGATTAACCGTTGCATTTGATTTGGGTATGCACGTTGAATCGTTACATTTGATTTGGATATGTACGTTACTCACAACATTTGATTTATATATATATATATATATATATATATATATATATATATGTTATCGTTGCATGTGATTTGGATATGTACGTTGAATCGTTACATTTGATTTAGATATGTATTTCGACTCGCAACATTTGATTTAGATATCGTTACAATTTATTTTGGTGTGTAGTTTGAATCGTTATCGTTTCAATATGTACTTTAATCCTTACATTTGATTTGCGTGTTTCATTGAATCGTTACATTTGGTTTAGGCATACGTAAAATCGCTACATTTAATTTGGGTATGCACGTTGAAACGTTATATTTGATTTTAGTATGTACGTTTAATCACAACATTTAATTTGGGTATTATGTTGAATCGTTAGATCTGATGCGGTTATGTACATTGAATCGTTACATTTTAATTGGATATGTAGGCTGAATCGTTGCATTAAATTTGAGTATTACGTTGAAACGTTTAATTTGAATTGGACATATACGTTTAATTTCTACATTTTGTTTTGGTATGTGCGTTAAACTGTTACATTTGATTCGAGCATGTATGTTGAATCGTTACATTGTATTTGGATATGTACGTTTAATAACTCCATTTGATTTTTTTACGTTGATTCGTTACATTAAATTTGTATATATACGCTGAATCGCTACATTTGATTCAGGTGTGTACATTGAATCGTTACATTGTAATTCGGTATATATAGTGAACCACTACATTTAATTTAAGTATGTACGTTGACTTGCTACAGGTCGATCAGCAGATCAGATTTGGTATGTGTAACAGACGAAAGTTTATAGAAGCTAGACGTATTTGTAAGAGAGAAATAGCGACACCTAAGAGAGAATATACCAAAACCATAAGAAAACGTATCGAAGCACAACAATTAGGAACTCGTGATTTCTTGGAAAATCTACAGCAGTGTACTAAATAATGGGCAATTAACAATTCCGCCACTGCCCCTAAATCATGAGATTGTTTGCACGGCAACAGAGAAGGCTAACATGCTTGCCAGTCGGTTTGCCTCAAACTCAACAGTTGACTTAATAAACCACTCTTTCCCTGATTTTCCTTTGCGGACAGACGCCATACTAGATGATCGGAAAGTAATCCCTTCTCAGGTGCATAATATCATAAAAAGCCTAGACACCTCAAAAGCATGTTGATCCGATCTCATCACGGCTGTGCTATTAAAAATATGCTCCGCTGAAGTTGATCTGCTCCTCTCCAAACTGTCACCAAATGCCTTAAGGCGTCTTGCTTTCCTTACTGTTGAAAAACCACTTGTGCAGTACCAGTTTACAAGAATTTTGGCAAAAGAACTGACCAATTAAATTATCGTCCCTCCTGCTTTTCGCCAAAATATTTGAATCCATAATTAAGCAAGCTCTAGTCCATCACCTTACAGCTGCTAAACTTCTGACCGACCTACAATAAACAAGCCCGTTCTTAACTATAATCTGAGAACTTATATACTATACACTAGACAAATGTTGAGCGGTAGCCCTAGATATGTCTAAGACTTTTACAGGGTGTGGCACGATGGTCTTCTCATGAAAACCAGATCATACGATATCACTAGACGAATACTTAACACAATTAAATCTTTCTTAAATAAAAGAAGAATCCAGGTTGTCCTCGACGGTCGCACATCTAAACAATATGAAATAAATTCGGGTGTACCTCAGAAGTCTATCCTTGGACCTTCACTATTTGTAATATTCATAAATGACCTCCTTGATGAATTGTCTCTAAGATGGGTATATTTGCTGATGAAACCACGCTCTATAACAGGTATGAGGGGAAAACGAATGAACACATATCTAAGGAAATGGCAGAAACACTAGAGGAAGACCTCCGATCTGTAGTGGAATGGGGACAAAAAGGAATGGTCATATTCAATACTGCCAAGACTAAGCTTGTTTCTTTCAACAATTACAAGAAACCTTCTCAACCACTAATAGCTATGTCTAAAGATACATTACCTGCAAGTATTTGTTTCAAACTCTTAGACTTAACATTTACAGCAGCGAGATCTTTCTTCACATTACATTTACATTTTTGCAAATTATTACAGTCAGAGAAGCAAGAAACAGGTAGGGAATTCCAATTTGCAGCAGTCTGAAGGAAACAAATATGAGAGTAGAAGGCTTTCAACCATCTAAGGATCTCAAGCATGAAGAGGTGGGATTTTAATGATTCTCGGGTTAGTTTGCAGTAGGTACGTCGAAGGGGGACAAGTGTTATGAGTTTGTCTGAATTCATTTAATTAAAGTGCTTGTAAAACAGGCCTAGTGATGCAACTAGGCGGTGATAGTTCAAGGGTTGGAAGTTGGCCGATACTGCTTGACCTATTAGATTCAAGAATCTTTTGCTTACTCTGCCTATGAGTGTGAGACGAGTGGTAGATACACCAACCCAGATGTGATAGCAATACTCCATGCATGGGCGAATGATGCTTTTGTAAATGCATAGAATACATTCAGGTATGCGTAATTTTCTTGCTTGTTAGAGAGTTTGTTTAGCGACCCTGATTGTTGACGAGGATTTTCTGTTTTGGACTTATTAACTTTAAACTGTTTGCTGGTTGAATCATTATTGTTGGTACAGTCGTTCAAATAGTAAATCCTCTTCCAAATTTCACTCAAAATTGAAAGAGCTACGAAAATGGGAGTTGCACCATTAAAACGACCGACCTTTGTGCTACAGAATTCATTTTTCTACAAAGTCACTAATATTCTTTATGTTCTTTTGGCGGCTTCTTTTGATGTCTCTGTCATTAAAGACTGAGCCGCCCTCTGCTACTCACATATTTTGCGCCACTCTGAAATCGACGAACCCATCTCCTAACTGTGCTGATATCAACTGCATCGACTTAATAAACGTTCAACGGGCGCTATTAAATGTTAATCAGCTCAATTTTTTTTCTGCGCCGAGAAATCTAATGACGTATATCTGCTTGTGACTCACGTCTATGATAAGGGCTGCTTTCTTATAGTTTCACGCCGTCAATAACTGCAACAGAAAGATGCAACTTTCAAGTCATTAATGTATAAGTTCAATCATCGTAACAATGCAGTTTGAAATATCCTCTGATCTATTCGGGTGGAATGAAAAAGTAGGAGGCATTACTTTTGGGGTGCCCTCGTATGTTTTTAGCCGAACCCATATGCCAATGAATTACACTGACTAACTATTGTTATAACGTAATAACATTTTTAAACTTTTAAAAAGGTCATTTTGTTGAAAATAAATAGAGTGTTTTTCCATACACGATTTCACAAACAATGGCGTAATCTGAAAAAAAAAAAAAAGTTAGAAGACATCTTGCCAAAAAGAAATAGTATTGCCGAGAGCAATGGACACTTGGGTAAAAAAGAGTTCCTTTATGAAGAGTAAGAAAGAAATAAAACATTATTCACCCCCCTCCTCTGGAGACCAGTCGCATAACAAAAAAAACCTTCAATGAGTTAATTACAAAATGGCGTCTAATGGACAATTAAAGACAAAATCGACGAAGGTCGAATGATCGGCCGAATCCGTTTGCTATCAACTATCAACCGATGGCCTTTTCATGTTGATTTTCTCACTATTCAGTTAAAGGCTTGTGGCTGATTAAGCTCTTTAAGAAATTAACTTTTACTAAATGCACTTTTTGCACCATAAGAATTCACACACTGATGATGGTGATGGTTATGGTGATGATGATGAAAAAGAGTGAGGAGAAAAGAAAAAAAGAAAAGAAAAAATAAGTATAAAGAAATAAAAATTGAACAAAGAAATAATAATAAAAAATAAACGTAGACACATGTAGAAGATGGTGAATTAGAAGATGAAGAAATAAAAAATTAAAATAAATAATACGAATAAAATTGGCGTGTTGAAAACCAGGAGGGAGATGAGAATAGGAGAAGATCAAGGATATGAAGATGAAGAAGAAAAGCAAAAAAGAAAACCTACAAAAAGATGAATAATAAAACAAAAAGACAGAATAGAGGCATTTCGAAAAAAAAGAAAAAGAAGAGCAATGATGAATAAACCGAAAAAAAAGGATAGGGAAATAAAAAGGAAAGAAAAATAATAAAGTTAAGAGTTAAAAGGAAATAAAGACAAATTAAAAAAAAAAGCAACAAATTGGATTATGTAAATTATAAAGAAACTACTTGTACACACAAGTTGAGGTTAGAGGAAGAAAAAAAAGAAGAAAAGAAGAAGAAAAAGAAGCAGAATAAGAAAAAAAAGTAGAAGAGAAAGAAGACGAGGAAAAAAAGGAAGAAGAATAAGAAGAGGAAGAAAAAGAGGAAGAAAAAGAGAAAGAAAAAGGAAGAAGAAACAGAAGAGGAAGACGAAGAAAAGAAAGAAGGAGGAAAAGAAGAAGAAGAAAGAAGAAAAAAGAAAAAAAACGAAGAAGGAAAAGAAGTTGAAAAAGAAAAGGAAGAAGAAGAAAATGAATGAGTGGGAAAGAAGAAAAATAGAAAGAAAGAGAAGAAAGAGAAAAAAGAAAAGGATTACGTGGAAAAGTAGAAGAGAAAGTAGTGGAAAAGAAGAAGTGGGAAAAGAGAAAAAGGAGGAAAGGGAAGAAGGAGAAAAAGAAAAATAATTAAAGTGATGTTTTAAATAAAAATATTCAAGTTCAAATTTTAAACAGAATCCCGAATTCAGCATAAAGATTCCCAAATTCAGCTAAGACCAGAAAAATAAGTGGCCGAAGCGCCATGAAACAACAACTATATAAGATGAGGATAATATATATTATTTAATTGGAATTCATTGAGATGAGTATTATTTATAAATTTTTATTTATTGCGGACTATTATTCTCATCTTTTTCTTTGTTGTTTCACGATGTTTCGGCCAACTATTCCTCTGGGCTTCGTCAGGTGGTAACCGAGACGGGATTGGAACTCCGAATCTCCTGACTGCATTCACTGCGACTACTGCCTTCCGTAGTTGTTGTCGTCTCACCACGTTGTGGCCAACTAAGCCTCTGGCTGACTTTAAATTTACAGAATCCAGGAGATTCAGAGTTCTTATCCGTCGCAGTTACCATTTGACGAAGGCCAGAGGAATAGTTGGCCGAAACGTCGTGAAACAACAAAGAAAACGATGAGTCCGCAGTAAATAAAAATTAATGAGGATAATAGTCCGCAAATACTTAAATAAAATATACAAATTACTCATATCTAACGAAACCAATGCGTAAATAATATATCTATAATCCTTGTTTTAATAAAAATCATTACGTTATCTTTAATCTAGACTTTTCCTTGGAAAACTAAAGGTTAAAGATGTTTTAAGAATACATTAAAATTCAGTTTACGTTGCTTATTTAGTGTCTAATTTCATTATTCATCTTCAATGCTCACCTGAAGTATAAAAAGATCAAGTCTATCCCAAGTGAAATTTAAGAAATATTTATCTACTGTTCAAATTTTGCAAAGGTTCAACATATCGTCATGTTCATGACGGCTTATGCAAACCAATGCTTGCCCTTACAGGTTCAAAATGTATTTCTAACGCAGTTCATATGCGTTCTTCGTCTGTTGGCTTTGGAAATGTTTGTTTTTATCCAATACCAATAAAAGAATGGTTGGATTTGGCTGTATGATGTTCCAAAAGGAAAAATTAACAATCTTGATGAACTGAGTGCACTGAATAAAGACAATACCGGGTGGTGCGATAAATTATATATATATATATATATATATATATATATATATATATATATATATATATATATATATATATATATATATATATATAGGGTGTCCATAAAGTCTGGCTACATTATGTAGCGAGATTTTGTGGAAGCATCCTGTAGATTATGTAGCAAGACTTTGTGGGCACCCTGTATGTATGTATATATATATATATATATATATATATATATATATATATATATATATATATATATATATATACCTGTGTGTGTGTGTGTGTGTGTGTGTGTGTGTGTGTGTGTGTGTATAGAGAGAGGGTGCCAAAAAGTCTTGCTATATAATTTACAGGATGCTTCCACATAATGTAGCCAGACTTTGTGGACACCCTGTATATATATATATATATATATATATATATATATATATATATATATATATATATATATATATATATATATAAGTGAAAGTGTCTGTGTGTTTGTGTGTCTGTATGTGTGTCTGTGTACATTTCCCTACGCAATAACTCTGTCAATATTTGGTCTACAGACTCGAAATTTGATATACAGGGTATTGAGATTTGGGAAAATCCAGGTGATCGGTTATCGGCCAGAAATTTGGATGTTAAGAGGGTCAAAGTTCAACGATTTGACCTTTGAGAACTCTACCAAACTCCTCCGACACATTGGGGTCTAAACACTTGAAATTTTAGGTAAAGATTCCTTGGACATGGATCTAACTTAATAACTTGATTTGAGTCCCAAATAATTAATGTTAAGAGGTCATAATAGGGGTCAAGTTAAAAAAAATTGACTGTTTTTTTTGTTTGATGTTTTAATTTTTGCAGATTTCTTCTAATTATACGGTTTATTATTTATCGATTAGTAGGTATTATATTGTACGTAATTTATATATATATATATATATATATATATATATATATAAAAGTGAACGTGTGTGTCTGTGTGTGTGTGTAAATTTCCCTACGCAATAACTCTGACAAGTTTCAGTCTACAGACTCGGAATTTAATATACATCGTACTGAGATTTGGTAAAATCGATGTGATCCGTTTTCGGCCAGAAACCTGGCTGTTAAGGGGTCAATGTTAAATAATTTGACCTTTGAGAACTCTACCAAACTCCTCCGACAATTTTGGGTCTAAACACTTGAAATTTTAGATATAGTTTCATTGGACATGGATCTAACTAAACTTGATGTGAGCCCCAAACAATAAATGTTAAGGGGTCATAATAGGGGTCAAAGTTTTAAAAAATTGACCGTGTTTTTTTTTTTTTGCTCAACATACACCTCCAAACACTTGGCAACGCCGGGCTGAAATGCTAGTATATATATATATATATATATATATATATATATATATATATATATATATATGATTTATAATATAAATATAATTTATAATATATATATAGAATTTATATATATATTATAATATATATACAGTCCTTGTCAAAATCATAAGACCACTTAAGAAAGTAAGCGTTTACGCATGTTATCGAATTTTTAATACAAACAAATGGTTGAAACCATTGCCAAAAGGGAAAATATGATGGAAAAAAATGAAATCTGATTAAAAAACAAACACTTTCACCTGGTCAAAATGATAAGACCACTTTAATAAAATCGTTTTGAAAAAAATGAATACGAAAAGCTTTCTATGTTACTAAAAGCAACTTGTTAGTGGATAAAAAACATCTTACTAAATTATAAATGCCAAAAGGGAAACCATTATAAGAGTTTGAGAGAGGAAGGATCTTTGAGCTTAATAGGGGTGGACTCTCCCATAGATCCATTGCAAACGAAGTTAATCGTAGCAAAACGGTCATCACAATTTTTTTAAGAAATCCAGATCAATATGGGCACAAAAAGAGTCCACGTCGACCCCCAAAAAATAACCCCATCACTAGATCGCCGTATCAGAAGAAGTTAAAAAAAAAAAAAACTCCAGTATGAGCTCAAGTCGATTAAAAAGCCAAACAGCAGCAGAATGCAGTCCTAAAACCACCAGAAGGCATCTGAAAATGAAGGGTCTCAATCATTTAAAGCGCCTACAGAAACCACGTCTTCTTGAACAGCACAAAACTAACCGACTTAAATATGCCGCCAAATACCAGACTTGGGATGAAGAGAAGTGGGAAAATGTAATTTTCTCCGATGAGAAAAAGTTTAATCTAGATGGTCCAGATGGATTTCACCACTATTGGCATGATAAAAATTTGCCCAAAGAGACTTTTCCAACTCTGCATAGTGGAGGAGGGTTTTTTAATGATCTGGGGGTGCTTTCTCGTCAGCTAGGACCCTAAAGTTGAAAGTAGTGAAAGGCTGGCAAACATCATTGAAGTACATTTCAATGGTTGAAAATGCTTCTGTCAGGACTGAAGGTCCACGTCTGTGTGGAAG
The DNA here is from genome assembly GCF_053919585.1 of Euprymna scolopes. Classification (NCBI taxonomy): domain Eukaryota; kingdom Metazoa; phylum Mollusca; class Cephalopoda; order Sepiida; family Sepiolidae; genus Euprymna; species Euprymna scolopes. The sequence continues at coordinate 22,593,829 of NC_136513.1, read as the reverse complement.
AAATTGTATTTTCCAGCAAGACAACGCTGCGATACACACTTCTCGACAAGCACGAGAATACTTTTCTTCAAATAATATAGAATTGTTAGATCATCCAGCATGTTCTCCGGACTTCAATCCTATTGAAAATCTTTGGGGACGGATGGCAAAAGGAGTGTTCAAGGATGGAATCCAGTATGATTCGATAAAGGAACTTTCTGATTCAGTTTTTAGTACATGATATAAAGTTCCTTCGCCACTGATAAAAAAACTTAGGCGCAAGCATGCCGAAGAGAATTTTCAAAGTAATTCGTAATAATGGAGGCTATACTAAATACTGATACCCTTTTTAGTAATTTATAATTGCCTTTTGTTAGATAAATTATCAGTGGTCTTATCATTTTGACCAAGTGAAAATGTTTGTTTTTTAAAGAATAATTATTAGATCAGGGTTAAGGTTTCGAATGAAGCAGATTTCATTTTTCCCCATCATATTTTCCCTTTTGGCGATGGTTTCAACCATTTGTTTGATTAAAAATTCGATAATATGCATAAACGCTTACTTTCTTAAGTGGTCGTATCATTTTGACCAGGACTGTATATAATATATATATATATATATATATATATATATATATATATATATATATATATATATATATACATATATATATATATACATATATATATATACATACATATATATGTATGTATGTGTATATTTATGTATATTTATATATATTAATATATATATGTATATATATGCATATATATACATATATATATGTATATATATGTATATATATGTATATATATACACATATATATATATATATATATATATATATATATATATATATATATACATATATATATATATATATATATATAGAGAGAGAGAGAGAGAGATAGACACACACACACACACACACACACACACATATATATATATATATATATATACATATATATATATATATATATATATATATATATGCAAAAAAAGGGATCAATAATTAATCAATTTAAACCAATGGAAAAACGAATAAATAATTAACCAATGAAGAGTAATTCATCCCAGACAATAAATCCTGAATGGATTTTAAAGTATTCGAACTTATGATAAATACGGTGATTACATCAGTCAGTTCCCGCTACAAGTGAAGACTGTTATTCAGAAGTTAGAAATTATCGAAAATAGGATTAATAGCCAAAAAAAAACGTCCATTTTATTTAACGAATAGGGCTTTGACAACAGCATATCCTTTTCATTGTTTTTACTCTTGAGTATATATCCATTTATATCTGATACGATTTTATATAGACGGATGTACTTCTCCGTGGATTGTGTGTGTCTAACTGTGTCTGATATATACCCGAGAGTCAAAAGAATGAAAAAAAAACACTTCTGTTGCCACAGCTCTATTAATAAGATATGCCACAAAGAAAAAACGCTGCCTTAATATATATATATATATATATATATATATATATATATATATATATATATATATATATATATATATATACATGTATGTATATATAGTATTACCGTTTTAAAATATATATTAGCTCTGCAATAGTATTGAGCACTCTCTTGAGGTTTTTACTACGTACCATTTTTGCTATATATATATATACATAATATATATACATACATAAATTTATATACATACATACATGTATATATGCACATACATATATATATATACATACATATATATAAATATATATATATACATATATAATATTATATATAATATATACGTACCTAGATTACTGTTTTAAAAATAATAAAACAAATAAAAATATTATATACGTTCAAATAAATTATGGGCGACTTTCTAAGCAAATAAAAATGAGCTTCGAGGCGAAGCCACTATTTAACCGTATTTATTGGGGAAAAAACAACAACAAATCTTATATATATATATATATATATATATATATATATATATATATATATATATATATATATATACATGAAACTTTATCTGTGTGTGTGTGAGTTCGTTCCTTATAGACTCTGAAACGGCTGAGCAGATTCTCTTTTAAATTTACACAATTTTTGTGTATAAACCTGGGAGTGAGCTTAGTTAAATTTTTCTCAGAATGCCCCCCCCCCCGATAATTACCGAGAATCGATAATCGAAATCGTTATTTTAATGTATTTATCATCGGTAAAGCCATTTTTACCATGTCGTCGCTTAGCAACAATGATAGAACAATGGGCCGTGAAAATTCTACTGTGGGTAAGTTGATAGCATGTTTTTTTGTGTGTTTTTATTTTTTTTACATGACGTAGGTTCAAACGTAATTTTTTAAATTGGTTTCATTAACCGTAAAGAATTTTATTAGACTTTTAAATTTAGGCGTTTAATTTATTTTATTTTGTTTTACATGACGTGGTTTGTAGGTTCAAACAACACTTATAAATTTCTTAATGTTTTTTTTTTCGTTAACTGGAACGAAGTTTATATAAAATAATTTTATAAAAGAAACAGTAGATTTTTCTACAGTGCAATGTAGAATAACATATATTTTGGGCTAAATTACTGCATGGAGGCATGTGAAGCTTCCTCCCGGGTGATTTCACGGATTTCGATGACAATAAAAATATAGGAGTGAGAAATATTCGTTAACCATCATTCGATGCTGAGCAACGCCAGGTGTCCCAGCTAGTATAATATATATATATATATATATATATATATATATATATATATATATATATATATATATATATATAAGTGAAAGTGTCTATCTCTGTGTGTCTGTGAACATTTCCAGACACAATAACTCTGTCAATTTTCAGTCTACAGATTGAAATTTACGATAAGGTTATGAAGATTTAGGAAAATCTTTGTAATCCATTTCGGCCAAAAATTTGACTGTTAAGGAGTCAATGTTCGACGATTCGACCTTTGAGAACTCCGCCAATTATGGATATAAACACTTGAAATTTTAGATATAGGTTCCTTGGACATGGATCTAACTTAATAACTTGATTTGAGCTCAAAACAATAAATGTTAAGGGGGGGTCATAATAGGGAGCAAAGTTTTAAAAAATTCACCTTTGCGGTCTTTACCAAATTACTCAGACAATTTCTGGTCTAAACTTTTGAAATTTTACATAAACGGTATTCAGAGATGGGGAAGCTTTTTAATCAGTTCGGGTCGAGAATTTGAGCTACCAAGATATAAATGTATGTATGTATCTATGCATGTCTGCCTAACACTTTCGACAGAGGCAAAATCAGTATCGTTTTAAAGCTCAGACGAATAAAAATATGTTCACCCTCAACTATGCACTTTTCTACAGGGAGGTCGCTTTTTTCACAGATATTTTGAAAAGTAATTCCCTCTTCCCAATTTTCTAGCCTTAATTTAAACTTAAGTCAGTTCCGGTTTAACGGTGGTCGTAACAGCAAAGGCGTCACGTTTTCCCCCGTTCTTTTGCTCCTTCGCGGTAAGGGTTCGAACCTGCCTTCCAACTTTTTTTTTTCTCAACACACACCTCCAAACATCCGGGCAACGCCGGGCACCCATGCTTGTATATATATATATATATATATATATATATATATATATATATATATATATATATATATATATATATATATATAAGACACACAAAGTTATTCATGCTTCCTAAGAAATTATTCTTTTGCCCCAGCGATTCCCTATCCTTTAATTGGCGGCTGCGTAATCATGTTGGGTCGATTCCTACCCGCATAAACGGATCCGCGTGCCTCCTTGTGTCGGCGTCGATCTTTTTGTTGTTATTTCCTCCACTGGGACATCGCCATCTTACGAGATCTAAAAAAATAAATGAAAGAAAAGAAACAGTGCGAAAATTGATATATGAGGTGAGGGGAAAGAAAGTTACGTGAGAGAGTTAGTTACTGATTTCCGAAAGGTCGGCTCGATCCTGGATCTGCAGATCTTAGCTAGCGATAGCGCACTTTTCAGCGTTTGATCTCGTTTGTCCACTTTACGTGTGTGGACGCTTCTGGCCTATTAAAGGCTATTGTTTACGATTTAAGGAAAAAAAAAAAATAACATGAAAAGCACTTTTTCTTTTTTTTTTGCTTTTTATTATTTGTTAAATTTTACTTCTCTGTTTACTTTGTTCTGTAAGTTTTATTTTATTTTTTATTTTTGAAAGTCAATTATTCTGGAATATAAAAGGAGGCACTAAATTAAAGTGACTGGTAGATAAAGATGCAAAAAATAGAGGTGGGATGGAAGTTGGTCAATCTGGAGCGGGAGAGAGAAACCGATATAGATAGATAGATAGATAGATAGATAGATAGATAGATAGATAGATAGATGGCAAAAAGGAAATGAGGTTAAGGGGAGAGAACTAGGTACAAAGAAGTTTAAAAGTAGAGATAAATGGAAAGAGAGCAAGTCAAAGAGAGACAAGATGAACAACAAGGTAATTATAATTTAAGAAAATGAGTTGGTGTTTAGTTGCTTCTCCACGAAGGCAAAATGTGACACAAGGTCGTTTTTAATGTGGAGAGGGGGAAGGGGGGGGAAGGGGGCACCAGCTCCCCAGGGAGAAGGGAAGGGGAGCTGGTAGTCCTGCTTCGGTATATAGGGTTGGCACTACATGGACCAGGAACTGATTACCACAAGGGTCATGGTCTAATGCAGCATCTGCCGGAAAAGATACTACACTCTGATCTTGACCCGAAGGCCGGGTACCGGAGTCAATTAGTGACTTACTAGAAAATATATCCGGTGTTGCCCGGTTGCAAAATACGCATAAATATTATATTTAAATTCTTATTTCTTATAAACGGAAATACCGTAGGTATTAAACGTAACGTTAAAAAAAAAATAGACAAACAAACAGAAACACGTGCATGCGATCCCCCTTCCCCTCTTCACATGTTTTTTTTAAAATACTCGAGCTGAAATCGAAACCAAAACCTAGAATGTGTGTGTAGTACGAAAACAATTACACCAGCCTGACATGCTTTCAAATGAACTCATCCTTAACATAAAGAAGCTGTCATATTTCCCGATCGCTCATGCGTTGTCGTGAAACAATTGAAAACAGATAAAAATCAGGTGACCTACCGCGTACTAATTTTTCAGTTTTGACCCCTTAGCAGCCCATATATTCCAGATGAAAAGGGGGATTCAAATTTTTCCCACAGGTCTAAATATCCTGTATACCAAATGTTTTGTCTGAAAATAAAAAAAAAATCGTTGAGTATATAGGTTGAGAAGTGTCCTCACACACATTATCACTATTATAGATATATAAAAAAAAGAAACAATAGACAAAGGAAAAAATGAGAGATAGGAGAAAGGAAGAGAGAAAGAAAGAATGAGAGATGAAGAAAGGAAGGAAGGAAAAAAGAGAGAAAGAGAATAAAAGTAAGAAAATAGAGAAACGTGTATTTATATACATAAAAAATAAAGCGATCGGTGATTGGTCGGCTTTTGTTTAACGGCATCCCAACCAAATCAAGTCCATTGTAACTTCAAATATTTATTCATTGAGTTTGGTTTGGTTGTTTTGTTTTACGGAAAATCAATAATTTCTGTTTTTTAATGTCGAATTCAGTAATTTTTAAGAAAAAAAGATCTTATACTTTAAATCCTTTACATCTTAAATTATTTATTTAATGAGTTTGGCTTTGTAAAAGCAAAAACTATTTTGTTTTTGGCTTTAAAAGACATGATTGGGTTTTGCAAGGGGAAACGAAAAACCAACATTAGACTTTGGTGCATGTTTTGGTCGGGAAGTCAGTCGCTTCAAACAGTCTCAACATTCCTCGCAGTCCCCAAATAGGACCTTGCATTCAGATGTCTTTTAATTTTTTTTCAAGGAGCAATAATGCAATAGAAGCAGAAGATTGTAAAATAAAGTGGGAGAGATTCGAAGTAAAATAAAAATTTTATTACATAAAACAAAAGGAAGCAAATAACCTATTTATGCTATATATGTGTATATATATATAAAACTACTTCATTTACTTACATAAATTTAATATACGAAAGAGTAGATTTATGCGTAAACTTTAAGTATTTACTTTAAAAGTTAGTAATGTATAAAATATATATGGTGATTAAGCTACACTGAATATTCTGCGTTTCATCCACTATAGAATTCGTCAGGCTTATGCGCGAATTCTGTGGTTGTTTCTTGTTTCTTGTTTTCATATATGTTGAGGATTTTTAGTTAGCCAAATCGAACGAATTTTTCATTTTAGTTTTTATCCATTGGTTATTGTTATTTATTAGAACTGATTTTCTACATTTTTTAATGATGTTGATTTCTTCTGAGGATATATCAGTGTATGCCTCGGCAAATTCTAGGGCTATGTTGAAAAGTTATTCGGATATCGAGGGATGTCAAACTGTATGAACGTACATTTATCTTTGTTTTCTATATTTTTAAACCAGGTGATTGCTTCGGTAGTATTTGCCCACTGATTTAGTTCTAGGTCCTGTTTGATTTTTTTGTTTACTCTAGAAAGTATTGTTTTGCTAATTCTACCTATTTCTGGTTTAGTTGGGTTTATCAGGCGGATGCTGGGATTATTATTAAAGTCCCATTTGTGGTCTTTAAGCAGAATGTATGACTGTCTAGGTTTCAATTTGCCAACTTAATCGCTAATTTTTAATTCATCGGTAATTTGTTTACTTTCAGTATTTATTATATCTATGTAATCGCATTTGTTTGTGTCTTGATTTTTGTAGTTTTTGTAATGTTTTCTGTGATTAGTTTGTTATATTCTTGCTTATCTATTTTATAAAAGTTTCTGGTTTTATCTGCTTTTACAAAGATTTTATTAGAGTTGTTTATGTTTCTAACGATGTTGTATAGTTTCCGTTGGAAATTGTTAGGTTGATTGTGGAATTCTAGGTTTTTAATTACGTTTAAAAGGTCATTTTCAAAGTTTATCAAAAGGTCTACTGTTTTCGCATTTTTAAGGGTTTAAAAACCATGGGATTCTTTTTTGTTTACGTTTTCATTTTTAAGGAAGAAATTTGCTCGCCGTCGCATTCGACATATTAGTTCATCTGTTTTTTGGATTAATTTAATAATATAGCTATGCTTGCTGGGTGTGGGGATGTTTTTTAGCGATGTTTCGAAATTAACTCTTTCCATATCTATTTTTAATGTGGTGAAATAAATTCTTTTGAGAGTGCTCGACTGTTTTAGGAGCTAAGTATAACTACTTCATTTACTCACGTAAATTTAATATACGAAAGTATAGATTTATGCGTAAACTTTAAGTATTTACTTCAAAAGTGCTCAATACGTAGGTAGAGCTAGTTAGTAATTTATAAAATATATATGGCGATTAAGCTACACTGAATATTTCTAGATCTTATTGAAAAATACTTTCCCGCAACCAACCCCTTACACAAAATCTTCAATAAAAATACCTTGAAGTTTCTTATAGTTGTTGCGAAAATTTAGAGATGATAATTAAAGCACATAATGACAAAATACTAAATGAAAACAATGTAAACAACGACAAAATAAACAATAAAAAAGTAGATACCATGACAAAAATAAAACCAACACTAGCAGAAATAATAATAATAATAATAATAATAATAATAATAATAATAATAATAATAATAATAATAACAACAATAATAATAATGATAATAATAACAAACCAACCCCGGACAAGAACAACTATACCATAAATAAAATACTAATAACGAACAAGATAAATGCAACTGTAGACACCGCACGCTTTGCCCAGTCCAAAATAAATGTCTAACAAAAAGCGTAGTTTATCAAGCAACAATATTTGCGAAAGAAAAACCGAATAACAAGAAATATTACGTAGGCATGACTTCCTTAGATTTCAAAACCCGATACTATGACCACAAAAGTACATTCAAAAATAAAAAAAAACACCGTATAAAACAACACTAGCGAATAAATACTGAGAACTCAAAGAAAGCGGACATTCGCCGGTAGTCGAATGGAAAATAATAAGACAAGCTACCACGTGCAGACATTTAGACGACCCATGTAAATTATGCCTCCATGAAAAATTTGCTATCCTGTACTTTAAAGAACCCCAAAATCTATTAAACTGTAGACGAGAAATAGCAAACAACTGTGTTCACAAAATAAAACTTACTCTAGGATAGCGATACAAAATAGCTTTAAAACTAACAATAACAATAGAAAACAAACAAATAAATAAATTAAATAAACATGAATATACATAAACGACCACACATATATGCATATATATATGTATATATATGTGCATGTATGTGTGTACACATAGGTATATTTATATATATAATAAAAAAAGGAAAACGTCTACCTTAAACCACTAACCTAGTTCTAAAACAGATCCTTTGTTCGATAAAATGCATGCCCATTGGCTGATAGGAAGAGGCGCGGTGGATACTAGAAAGCTGATTGGCTAACTAAAAATCCTCAACATATATAAGAACAAGAAACAACCACATAATTCGCGCATAAGCCCGACGAATCCTATTGTGGATGAAACGCAGAATATTCAATGTAGCTTAATCGCCATATATATATATATATATATATGCGTGTGTCTGTGTGTGTCTGTGTGTGTATGTGGTTCTAGATTCAATCCTCGGCTTGGGAGAGGTGCTAGTCATGCGACACTGATGAGTTGTGATACAACGAAACAGTACTGTATGTCAGTGACTACATGTATATATATAATTATATATATATATAATTTTATATATATAAGAGAAAATAAGATAATTCAAAACTAAATTAAAATTTACAATTAAATTTATTATTCTATCACTCTTGCTGTTGTTCTCATCAGAGAATATGGTATATGCATTAGATGAAACAACAATTTATGATAAGCGAAACGGGAGGCATCAACAACAACAACAACAACAACAACAATAATAATAATAATAATAATAATAATAATGAAATTAAAAATATATAAAAAATAATAAACAGAATAGAGAAATTAATGATAACACTAATACTAATAATGGTAATTGAAGTAAACGTGATAACCGTAAAAAAATTGATAGCAATGATACTAATGGTAGTAAAAAATAATAATAATAAACAAAGGATAATAATGATAATAATAATAATATTATTAATAATAATAATAATAATAAGAAGAAGAAGAAGAAGAAGAAGAAGAGGAAGAAGAAAGTTAAATTGTACCCCAAATTTATTTCACGTAACCTCCAATAAGTATCGAAAATCAAAAAAATCCGATCTTAAAAATAGCTTTTCTCTCTTAGAGATAAAAAGAATAATTTTTACAGGAAAATAATTTATGTTACACTAACGAAGGGAGTTAATAAAATTTCAGCAAATCATTTCTTCTTAAAAAAAACCTCAGATTTATTGTAATCTGGAGATAGAGAGCTTAATGATAGAGCATTCGACTACAGATTGAATGATCCCTTGTTCAAGCCCAAGTGTACCTCACCATATTTTATTTTAATTTTTCTTATTAATGAGTTCAATGTATGATAAAAGAACAGGAACCATTTAAAATCGCCGCAAGTCATTTCTTTGTTTACATATTTTAAAACTAAACATTCATCTGAAGTGACTTTTCCAGGGCATTCATCGTCAAACCCAAATATCAGCTGACGTGATATCGTAAACCAACACAGATGGAATTTGATGAATGACATTATCATTATTATTCTTAAATTTTTTTTGCAGATTAGTCCACCGGACAAATTAAAATATCAGTGCTTTTGTTGCGATATATGCACAGAATTCTGCAATGTGTCTTAGAACAGGCGATGGAAGAATTGACTAAATAAAGACAAACCTCACTTATCCCCGCAGCATTGTGTAAGGTGGACTTATCTTCAAACGCCTTCTTACGGAGCATAACGTTTACTACTTAGTTGTTTTTTTGTTTCATTTTTTTTCTATTTGTTGTTTTTTTCTTTTTTCTATGTCTTGTTTGTGTCTGTTTATGTTCTTTTATGTATGGGTGATAGTGCACGATACCTCTCGTTTACATCAGAGCTATACTCTATCCCTGCGTCAGAACCACAGGTAAAACAATTCTGGGCCTGGTGTTGTCACACACCCCAAAATATGAAAAATGTCAATTACAAATAATCCAAACCGTGGGACTCAGAAAAAAGATCTGGGTGTCATGATCGGAATGTTTCTCCTTCAGTAGCCAGCATATGAATGTTGGCCAACTTTCTAATTTCAGAAACTGAAATAACATGGACGGTGAACAGGTAAGTATAACCTCTAATTTCAGGGACCAAAATGATACCGATCAAACACAGCACAGCCATGATTACTATTAAAATAGAAAAAAAAAACGATGAAAGAAACGGACAACAAAAGAGAATAGACTCGTAATAGAATGCTTTTATAGAAGTCATTCTAAATATTGTTATGGAGGTTATCGGAAACGAATGAAAGAACTATGCGACTTGTCCAGTGACTACCATACTACAGAACAAAGAATTGTGGACCAAGCAAGACTGATACTCAAGAGAGGCTGGCTCTCTAAACTAGAACTAACAGAAATACAGCGAAAAATAAATTATGAAATTAAACAAGAAGCATCCACCAATGGAACTGCACGCAGAGAAACCCCACAAGTTGAAGCCCCACAAGTAAAAACACCGAATGACCTTAAACTATATGCGATGGTGAGGCCCCAGCTTGCGGGCTTTGGATAGTGTGGAGCCTCCCTTTCATTGCCATTGCTCCCAGGTCCACTCTGACCCGGACTGGTAGTACCTGTTCAGGTCCCAATTATGGGTTAAATAGAAACCGACAAAAAAAAACCAAACATCTATACTGTATTAAAAAATTGTTCTCCCAAATCACTGCATTCGGCATTAAATAACCTGAAAAGGGTTGATATACCGTAAAACAAAACCAATCAACCAACCAAAGGCGGAGGACCTACGAAGACCGAACCCTACAAACGTAGAAACCGAGAACAATGAAACAGAACTAACAGAGAATGAAGCAGATGAAATAAATAAAATAATAAAGTTCATGAACGAGGTAAAAAGCAAAGCTCTCATCTTTAAGGAAGCAAGAGAAGAAATTAAAAACGGAAACGGAGGAGGTAAATAAACTCCTCCCACACATCCCAACAGATACAATCACAGACTTAAACAACCTAATTTACCCAGGCGCCAAAATGGTAAGTATGAATTTTAAATCAGAAAAACAACCGAGGAAAAGTGAACCGACAAAACCTGGATGGGAAATTAGACTAGAAACTCAAATACACAAACATAAAAAAATACGCCAAAATGATCAACAGAAAGAAAGCAATGTGGAGAAGATGGAATATTTGAAATGTGACTGGCATGGAGAGGCTAAAGAAGAAAGATGAAGAACTGGACCAAAAAATAAAAACAAAAGAAGCAAGATTGAGACGATATAGGTATAAATCCTTCACGATCGAGACAATATTTTTATTTATTTTTGTCCGTTTCTCAACGTTAAAAGGCGACCATAACGCTGTCTCGTTGGTAGGCAAAGTAAATAGTTGAAGGCGTTTCTGATATCGCTGAGGTTTTTAAGTATTTCTCAGGCAGAAAGTTGTCGAGATGATTGAAAAAGTGGTAGTCGATAGATGAGAGGACTGGAGAGTATGGTTGATGAGGCAGAGTTTCGTAGCTCAATTCGTTCAATTTTGCAGGGTCGGTTTAGCAAAGTGAAGTCGGGCATTGTCGTTGAGGAGAATTGGGCCTTTTCTGTTTCTGGGTGTTGTTGTCAAAGTTACTAATGCATTTCATCTATTTGTAATGGTCTCGCCTGCATTCAAAGAACTGTAATAGATAGGAGAGGTCGCAGCCCACCAAACAGTCAGCATGAACCTCTTTTGGTGCAAATTTGGCTTCGCGAAGTATCGTGGAGCTTTGTCGGCGTCTAACCACTGAGCTGAGCGTCGCTGATTGTCATAAAAAAACACTTTTCATTTCAAGTCATAACCCGGTTGAGAAGCGGGTCGTTCTTGTTGCATAAAAGAAGGGAGGATGACACTTCATAACGGCATTTCTTCTGATTGTTGTTCAATTAGTAGGCACCAATTTATCAACGTTTTTGCTTTTACCAATCTCTCTCAGGTAGTTGGAAATCGTCCTATATGTTACGTCAAATTCAAACGCAAGTTCTGGAACAGTTGTGCGTGGATTGGCTTCGACTAAGGCTTTTAATTGATCGTTGTCAACATCTGATGGCCGACCACTATGCTCACCATCTAGCAGACTTTCGTCGTCGCCAGGAAATTTCTTAAATCACCATTATGCTGTGCATTCAATAGTGGTTCTTGGGCCAAGCGCTTCGTTGCTACCGCGAGCTGTTTCTGCAGCTCTTCCGCCTACCTTGAATCGAAAAAAAAAAATTGTTCGCATTTGCATTTTTTCCATCTTGTATACAGCGTTCTGAAAAGAAGACATAATTGTTTTAAAACTATTGTAATTGAAACGATTAGATAGAGCGAAAAAGTTCTTTAAAATGATATATAAAGTAAAGGTACTATAACGAAAACCTAATTGGAAATACATCATTGGAAATGAAAACAAGAATTCCGCAAGAACTTTCTTCCCAACCTAATAGAATATGTAAAAACACTGCAAAATTATCCAGTTAGGTAGAAACGTAATTTACATTACCTTTGCTTTCATTTATTCGTTTTTAGACAACTTTTTTGAATCTGTGTATAGTAACCCCCCCTCACCCAAATATTAATTAAAAACTCACATTTTTGAATACAATAAAAAAAACCATTTAGCGTTCCAACGTTTTAGCAACGTTCGACTTAATCCACTGAATGTTGATCGAGCCTAAGCCATGATTGACGGTAACTCCCGAAGTCCGGATCCAATTCTGCAAGAGTACCATTTTTTTGTTTACATTTTGGAGTGTATTGCTGTACTAAGAATATGAAAAACATGCATTTTCTCTTTTTATTAGAATTTTCCATTACACCAACTTGAGCCACAGCAACGCGTGGCAGGGTACAGCTAGTATACAACTAGAAATATATACATGTATATATATGTGTGTATATATATACATACATAGATATTTTTCGTGTATCAATCATAAGTGAAAGCTCTTTCTACTAATATATGTATATATATGCATATATATATATATATATATATATATATATATATATATATATATATATATATATATATTAGTAAACATGTATTTATTATACCTATTTACTATGCCTCCCCATGGAACAGAGTTAGACACCAGGGTCGTTTTTTAACGTGGAGAAATGTACAAAAATAAAAATTGTCTCAGTCGTGAAGGATTTCTCCTCCACCGAAAGAGAACAAGAAATAGAAGTGCAGCATCTGAAGAACAGATGGTATTTATTTGCTCCCCCACCGAGCAAATTAGGCACAAGGCCAATTTTTAATGTGAGGAGTGAAGGGAGGGGGAAGGGAAAAAGGGGACCAGCTCCCGAGAGGTGGGAAATGGGAGCTGGTTAAAGGTCAGGCATGTGGGGTTGCCCCCACATCTGGTCTTTGCTAGTCATAGCTAGTCATAGCTAGTCATAGCTTGCAGTATCTGCCGGAACAGATACTACACTTTGATCTTGTCCCGAAGGCCAAGTTGGTATTTATTTGCTTCCCCACCGAGCAAATTAGGCACAAGGCCGATTTTTAATGTGAGGAGTGAAGGGGAAATGGGGACCAACTCCCCGGGGAGTAGGGGAGCTGGATAGTGACAATTGGTATGAAGGGTTCCCCCTACATTGACCAAGGTCTTATATGTGGGGTTGCCCCCACATATGGTCCTTGCTTGCAGCATCTGCCTGAACAGATGCTACACTTTGATCCTGGCCCGAAGGCCAAGTTACATGTATTTATTATAAGTAAGAATAAATGTGTGCGTAAATATATGTGTGTTTACGCGGAAGATAGCTGTAAGTGTGCGAGTTCATTTTATATACTTTTCTCACTTGAAGGGTGGCCGGTCTCATTCCCGTCAAGCGCGTAATCTTTGCTCATTTGACAATAATTGAACTAAATTGGTCTCCCAATCGGAAGAGCTATCCGAGTAACAAGGTGCGAGTTATTTCGAGCATGCCCCTGAGTGGGTGAGTCCATTATACACTGAGCAGGCGGTGCAGGTAAGTTTGAAATCGAAAAAAATGGCACAGTACAATTAAGGACACGGGAGTTATTATTTTTATTTTGTTATTATTTCGTTTTGTTTTATTGTCATTTCTCTCTCTCTCTCTCTCTCTCTCTCTCTCTCTCTCTATATATATATATATATATATATATATATATATATATATATATATATATATATATAAGGGAGTAGTCACCAACAATGTGTATTTTTTAACATTATTTTATTATTGCGTGTCTTGGTTTTTCATTGAGAATTATGTTTGGATCATTGTAATAATGTTAAGTCATTGAAATCGTTTTTACGCGCGTTTCAGACGTTCTGTGAAGCGTCCTCGTCAGAAATTATTTTCAAATGTGTTGGAGATGTAAAAATGGCAATTTTCGTAGTTCATTTGAAGTGTTTCCAAGGGGTGGAGGCTTGTAAGTGTTTATTATTCATTGGCATGTTCAATTTTTATTACTCTTTTACTGGGCTTTTCGAGGCCGCTGACCTGGCTGTAGTCACTCTCTCTTTCTGCTAGTGTTTTTTTTTCTTTTCCTTTGGGGTGGGGTAGGGTGTGTGTGTGTTTGTGTGTGCGCGCGTGTGTGCGCGTGTGTGCGCGTGTGTGTGCGTGTGTGTGTTTGCTTTTATTGGTTTGAGAATGTGTATACTGTTTTATAGTATTGTGAGGTTATTTGCTTCCTTAGGAAAGTGACTGTGATCCAAGGTCGTTACTAATTTGAGTTTTATAATTATACTAGACTACCCATGACCCGTTGGGTCAGTATGTTATATTAGCTATGGAATTAATGTATGAGCGTAACACTTGTGACGTAAAGAAAATAGTCTTTTGTGACATAACATAAACATTTCTATGAAAGTATATTAAAATGAAAAAAGAATATAGATAGATTTCTATGAGTCGTTCTGTTTATTATAATTGATTATTTTTGAAAAAAAACTCACAGCCATTGAATTATAAGTGGTTTGTTATACTTATAGGAAAATCTTCACTGAACAGATACCATAATACTTAAAGTAAAATTCAAATTTTGAAATATCTATTAATTTAAACGTGGAAAAAAAATAAAAATATTGGGTCGCTGAAAACGTACACAGTAAAACAATACATTGTAAAATAGTAGATTTATCTGTAAGAAAATTGCGTTAAAATAACTTAAACGTAATATGGAAATGAACGATGTAAAAAAAACATGCAGAAAGTATTAACAATTGTTTATTTGGATAATTTAAAACGCAAAAAATTATTAGGCCGCTGAAAACGTACACAGTAAAAAAAAGATACGTTGTCAACGGGTCAAAGTTGATTTATTTGTGAGAAAATTGCGACAGTATAGTTGTAATACAGAATAGTTGCAAAACATTCCCTAAGGGGTCAGTATGTTATGTTAGCTATGGAATTAATGTATGAGCATGACACTTGTGACGTAAAGAAAATAGTATTTTGTGACATAACAGAAACATTTCTATGAAAGTATATTAAAATGAAAAAAAATATAGATAGATTTCTATGAGTTGTTCTGTTTAGAGTAGTAGTAGGGAAAATACATGTCAACCAGTAGTAGTAATAGTAGGATAAGGAAGAGGATGCGTAGTAATAGTAGTAAGAGGAGGAAGAGGAGGCGTAGTAGTAGTTGTAAAGAGGAGAAGTAACAGTAGTAGCAAGAAGAGGAGGCATAGTAGTAGTAGTAGTAGTAGGAGGAGGAGGTGGTGGAGGATATTGCGCAAGCAAACAAGCAAACAAATAAGAACGACAGAGTTTAAGTATTATATATATATATATATATATATATATATATATATATCATAATTTTTATTTCGGGTTCGATTCAAGATAATACACCCAAGTCATATAAATAAATATATATTTTTTGATATTACACCTCTATAACATATAAAAATCGATAGAACATTAACTCTATAATAATATATACGAAATCTGCAAGAATTAAAATAGCATATTTAAGCGTACTTAACGACCGGTCTTTGTCGGGTGTACGTGCTCGTTTAGAATAATACTTTTTCAATTTTAACAAAAAAGCTACAATAATATCAGAGCGTCTCCATTTACACTGAACATCTACAGAATGCCAACATCAATATATTACATATGAATGAGTCCCCTGTGGAATTTCCACTGGTCCCGCTAGTATGATAATAAATGCGAAATCTGCATTGATCAAAATATCATATTTAAGCGTATTTTACAACCGAGCAATGCCGGGAGGCCTGCTAGCATATATATATATATATATATATATATATATATATATATATATATATATATATATATATATATATATATATATTCTTTTCACCCTTTTTATATGTTTACGTGTAAATTTCTTACATGAGTCATGAAAGAAAATAACTTTTCTGAGGTGTTCATGAATTTCTGTGACAACAAAATAATGATGGCCCACGGGGACATCTGTAATACTTAAGGGAACTAAAGCTTATATCTGCCCGATTCTCGATAGCCCTAGGGTATGTTGTTGGGGCTTAGAAATAACTGTGGTCCAACAACCTACTTTCTTGATGACTGCACAGCAAATCAAACACTCAAATCTTTTTTGCTTTGTAATGATTATCGAAATAAAAATTAATATCATATTACTAAGCACGCACGCACGTATGTCACATTCAAAACTGATATGTTGGAAATGACAGCAGTAGTAAACGTTGTTTTAGCCGTCTGATGCACTTCATCTTTTCTCTCCTTGATCGAAAGTAAGTAGATATTGCTTTATACCCTTTTATTGTTGTCCCAATACGGAATAACGTACGGGGTGTTCATTCAATAAGTTTCCAGACTTTTTTCGTATAATTACCTTTATTGATAGTACACATATGAAACGCTTATCTCCTTCGAAGTAATCTCCTCCGACTTGTACCGTTCCAACTTCTGGAAGGCCCCCATGGAAGTACTCTTGTGTGAGCGTGGTCATGACCCTCATCAAAGCCTCGTTCATATTCTCAATTGTCTCGTAATGATAGCCTCGAAGGTTTGCCATGTAATCTATTATATAAATTTCACCTGCCTATTCAAATGTATGTATGTATGTATGTTAGTGTCAAGTCATGTCATATGCTACTGGTACCATGTAACCCAGTACTACCTGCCTCATGGTCGGGTCATCGGCGACTAAACTGGTCCCCCCACCAGACTTGTTTGGTGAGGAGGGCGGCTAGTCTCCCTGAGGGATTAAAAACAAGACCTTCCAAAGGGCGAATGAACTCTTTTTCTGGGTCAACGGCCAACTAGCATCGTGTATATTTGTGTGCGTGTATATGTGTATTGGGGTGGAGAGGGCTCTCGTAAGCCGTGGTGAAGGCAACCTTTCTAGGAGAAGCAAATCTCTGATTTAAAAAACCATAAAGCGGGAGACCAGTACCCGCATTAAGCTGGTCTGCAGTTTAATTTGTTGCTGGCTATCTTGCTCTTGCTTGTTGCTGGATCTCAACATTTTGAACCGAGAGAGAGACTTAACTGTCGTACAAAGCTGAGACTCTGTAACATCATCTTTGTATAGATACTCCCTCAGGCATTTTGGCTCATGGATTTTAAATGTCTGAGGGAGTGGCACTCGTCTGACAAGACGTTGCAATCATCATGTATGTAAGGCCAGTCAATCGAAAAGAGTGGATAACTTTCGAACATATCGGCGAAAAAAGCGACCCACCCCTGTAGAAAAGTGCCCACTTGAGGGTGAAGAAAGTAATGTTTTTAGACAATTTTTCGATATTTGTCGTCCGATGGGTCGACCTTTAAAACGAAACCGTTCTCGTGAAAATATGTCGCCTCTATCGAACGTTTTAGGCAGACATACATACATACATACATTTAGACAGTCAGGTGATATTTATATTACAGATAAGATTCCCGAGCCCGACAAGACACACCTAGCCGCTAGCTACATCGACTGAAACGTTTTTAGAATATCTTGTAAGAAATGAAAATAATGCAAATAATTAATCCTCTTCGATAGTCTACTAATATGGAGACAAATAAAAACTTTAACTAAGGTAATCATAATTATTCTTTTAGTAAGAGTTAACGTTTTTTATTGGCTTCTTAAATTAAATACTGGAGCTAACAATGTAGTTCAAATATATCTATGTATTAATACCCTAGTACCTTTAGCGTACGTACGTATGTATGTGTATCATGATTTCCAGATTATAATTTGTTTTAGATCAGGTGATTCTATTTATTCAAACGGAGGATAGAAGGTGATAACATACTACGAACATTAAATTCGTTCATAGATAAACTAATGTGATGTTCGTAGTTATTATCATCTTGTCTCTTTTTTTTTTAATAAAAAGGATCCCACGATCACCGAGGACGCAATGTAAAAAAGAAAAAAATGTTGTCGCTGTTGGGCCATGCGTGGAAGTGGCTAGGATCCAAGTATAGTATCTGTTTTGACTAAAGATGGTATAATGACATCTTGGGGGTTCCATTCGCGCCGGGCGTCCATACAATTGAAATATATCACAGACTCCTATAAGCATATTGAAGATAAACCGTAAAAACCATATATATTCTGACGCTACATTAACCAGTTTACTGTGATAAATACTTTTACAGCTTTAACAAAAGGGCTACAATAATATAGCGGGGTCTCCATTCACGCTAAACGTACACAGAATACCCAGCAGCAATATATTACATATGGAAGATGCCGCTGTGGAATTTTCACATGTCTCGTTAGGAAGATGCTTGTATTGGTGGTAGCTAGATGAGTTTTGATGCATTTTTTTTCTTTACAGGAGAAACCAGATATTGGATCCCAATTGAGAATCGACTAAGAAAATAATGATAGTCTAGAGAAAGAAAAGCAGCGTCTCTTCTGGGACAAAGACGCTATGGAAAAGAGAAGAGATCGGCAGATCACTACTCGATTACAAAATCAATTTTGTGCCCTGTCAAGGCAAGAGAGAATGATTTGAGTGGGACGTACGCAGATTCATCTTAGAGCGTATAATATTAAATTGAGTACTGTTTCCACGTCCGAGGAGGAGTAAATGGGAGTATTCTATCCTGTTTGGAGAGAGTTCCAAATCAGCTTCAAAATCTGATAAGTGATTCCCTTTGCCCATCCCCGCAACCTTTTTCCCACAAAAGAGACGTTGCGAGCCTGGCTCTGCTTTATTGTTATTTTCATGAGAGTTGCTCGTCGGAGCTTCAATCTATCGTCCCTCCCACGTCAAACTTTGAAAAAAAAGCACTTGCCTAGCTACAACCATTATCAATAATTTCCTCCACTCTTTATTTGTACCTAAATCTAAACGCAAATTCCATGAAACAAAGCTTGTTTCCTTGAACTGCTCAGCTGTAGAACTCTGTTCCGAAAGCCTGCTTTACGGTTGGCTACAACATGGTCGTCTTCAAGTTCAATCTAAACAAATTCTGGTTCAAGCGTCCCCTTAAATAGTCAATTTCTACCCGATGTCCATCACCGTATGCGCATTCACTCTTATGCTCAAGTGGTCTTAGTGCATTGACGAGTGGTGACTCCTCTGTAAACAAATATTATGATTAAAAAGCGCGAAATACTCATATTCAGTTAAAGCAATTCCTTTCGAAATTTGATTTAAATGCTATTATGAATTAATGAATAAATATTAGTAAGCTATATTCGGTGTATATTCGATATTGCTGCGAGATTTTATTGATTTTTATAGCAAATTATGAACGATATTTTCTCATACGATTTTAACTTATGAAAAAGCAATAAACTTTAGCGTAAATGTAACATTCCGACTTACGGTCGTTGAATACACTCTGACTATTTAGTATGTATGCCGGCTGATTTGGTATCTATCCCTTAATTATTGCGTTAATTACCGGTGGCCTTGATGCAGAACGCTTGTCTACGAAGTCAATGGTGATTTTGTGATTGAGTTAAAATCTCAAGACCAGCAGTAATTATCACTTCATACACTAATGATTGTGTAAGCATAAAACACTAATTTATATAGGTAAAAAGTATTCTTATTTGCTTTACAAATTTTGTATGTATATATATATATATATATATATATATATATGAAGATAAATATATATATAAATATATATATATACATATATATATGTATATATGAAGAGAAAGACGAATTTTGAAGGTTCTTGATAAAATGTAGAACCACATCTGTAATTTGATTGGGCACACCCTTTCTTCTTTACTGCAATCTGTCTCACAGACGTGATGTTGCTAGACTCAGTCTTTTCTTAAAATACTATTATGGCGTGTGTTTCCCAGTATTGTCTGGCCCGTTCCCTGCTTCTCTTGTACCAGCTCTTTTGACTCGTTGATCTAGTGGTCTCTAGCAATTCGCTGTTTTAATACTTCATTGTAATACAACTTCCCATCCCAGTAGCGTCTTTCCAAGGACTGCGAGGTTGTGGAAATCTCTACCTGCTCACTGTTTTCCTTCTACCTACAAACTTGGCCTTTTCAAGACCAAGATCAGAAGGAATTTTTTTTTTTGCAATATTCATATTTCTTTCTTGTTAGCTCCTTACATCACGTGGCTTTATGCCTTGTCTCGAGTGATTTCCATTAAAAAAAATGAATTCTTTCTAAACTTGCAGCACACACTCTTTCCTAAGACAACAATCTAAGGACGAGCCTAACGTAGAATCTATGACGCAAAGTGTCACTTTTCTCTAGTAATATATATTCATTTCTGTCTATATATAAATTTCTTACCATCGGTCTGTCATGGTTTAGATTGTCATACGTTATACGTTTTACATCACGTGTTATCTGGTATAGTTGTACTACAATGTCCTGTTCGTACCAGTCGAGACCATTTATATAGTTCTGGGTAGTCCTAGGTAGTCCACTCTTCCAGGTCGTTGCGTCCTTTCTTTTGGCTTAGTGTCTAAGGCACCCTTACCGGGAATGCCGACGGAGCTGCCCTGGCAATTTTTACAAAATACCAGAGTGTTTCCCCTTTAGGAGCGCTGGCTTAATTTTCCCCACCTTTCTGGCCTTATGTCACATCTTGATGCAATCGAAAGGAAGTAAATACTGACCTTTTACATCGATCGACTTAACAATCTTTCTATTCGAAATCTTAATTGCATCGATGAACGCATAATACGAATGGACGTATTTTAAAACAAAATGGAACGATCGTTGTTTATATATTAAAAAAAACAATTCTTATTTGATGATTCATGTCTTATGAATGAAATTCTTTATTGACCATTTTTTTACACGTCTGATAAAAAAAAACTAAATCTTTGATAATTCTCATTTCTAATAACAGCATGGTTGTTCACAAGGATGCGGCCCTTTTTTGGCACCCAATAAATTTTTCTTATTTTTCAGTTCCATGTTTTTTATTTATTTTATTTTTTTGAATTTATTTTTTATGTTTTTGGTCACTCAGTTTTATTTATTTATTGTTTTTGTTTCTCAGTTTTGTCCATTTCTACTTTGCGTTTAGAATTTCTTTTAATATTTACTTCGCCATATTTTTTTGCAGTTGCTCTCTTACTCTTTCTTCTTCTTCTTCTTCTTCTTCTTCTTCTTCGCTTTTTTCCTTTTCTTCTTCTTCTTTCTCGTTCTTCTTCAGTTTCTATTCTTTCTTTTTTTAACATTTTTTCTACTTAACTTCTATTCCCTTTCTATCTTCCTCTTCTTTTTTTCTCTTCTTCTTTTTCTCTTTGTTTTTCCTTCTCTCCTTTTTAATCTTTGCTGTCCTATTTCTTCTTCTTCTTCTTCTTCGCTTTCTTTTTCGTTTTATGCTGACGCAACATCTAATCTCTCATCCACTTTACAAATGTAACGTTCACACACACACACACATATATATGTATGCACTTATATATATATATATATATATATATATATATATATATAATAGTGTGTGTGTCTCATGTGCTTGTGTGCATCTAGGTGTAGCTAAAAATACAAATGTATTTATGATAAGCGCACACGCGTACACACATCACTTGTATATACATACATTTATATATACATATAGATACATATATATATGCACATATATATACATATATACGCACACATATATATATGTGTGTGTGTATATATATATGTGTGTGTGTGTATGTGTGTGTGTGTGTGTGTGTGTGTGTGTATAGCATGCTCAAAAAGTAACTGAAGGATTTTGAAATTAAATAGATTCTTTATTTTGGTAATATCTTTCCGTAGTTTTAACACAGAATCTGGCTTAGAAATGGACAATTGAAAAATAAAATGCAAAGTGAAATCAATATTTATTTATGGAAAATAATCTCTTTTAAATGTAACCCATTTTCAGCTCCGCACGTTTGTGCTCTTTCCAACACATTATTCAGGACAGATTGCAGAATCTCTGGATTGCGATTTGAATCCCTTATTTTGTTCCTGAGGTTTTCCTTCAATTCTTGCAGGGTTTAGGGTGCTCAAAATGTCACTATAAGAATCGAAGGAAAAGATCAGGAGCAAAATAAGGGAGGTAAGTCGCCATTCATGTTTCCGAAAGAGCACAAATATTTAATTAAAATACATTATTTTTTGTAAATAAAGATTGTTTGAATTTTGCATTTTTTTTTAATGTCTGAATATCCTAGTAAGGTTGTGTTAAAATTGCAGAAAATATCATAAAAAAAAATTATTCAAGTTCAAAACCCTTCAGTCAGTTTTTTGGAGCCTGCGTATATATAAAGAGAAATAGAGAAAAGTAAGACAATCTACTCGTTACAAGTAAAGTACGCAAAAAAAACAAAACGGTTGACTTTCATTCTCGATAGATTACGAAGCTAATTAAACAGATAACTAGGACCGTACTTACAAATATTTGGGAGTTTTAGAATCATGGAATCATCAGAATTGGACGAGGTGATTGGTAAAGAATAAAGCAGAAAATGCGGAAAAGTGTTGGTATGAATATACACAAAAAATATAAGAGATAAATGACTCTGAAAACTTAAATGTTCGTAGACACAGTACCCCCCACACACACACTGTAAGTCTCTACTATTACATAAAATGAACTTTGCCTGTGTTTTTGTGTGTCTGTGGGTTCGTTTCCTACGAACTCCAAAACGCCCGGTCCGATTTTTATCAAATTTCATACGAAGCGCTATATCATGTGTTCTTAGACAGGTGTTGTATCGGAAGAAAAGACGATTTTGATCATAAACAGCCTAACATCACAAGTGAATTTGAGAAGTTTTATTACCACACAAGCTGAAAGGCCCGAATTTATATGAGACGGGCGTGTTCGAAATGAATGCTTTTGTTTAGAGCACAATTGAAGCACGATACTTGGCTTTTGCATTTTAAACCTAACATTACAGCCGTTGTATATAAAAAAAATGTTGTAAAATCAACAGTAGGTTCTCCACAGTGCAATGTAGACTACAGTATACATTGGACTAAGTCGCTACGGGGAGGCATGTGAAGCTATCTCCCCGTGCACCACGACGGGTTCCTAACTAAAGCAGGAATCAACTGATTTGATTAGAAACATGGGCGATTTCACTGATTTCGATGTCAATAAAAAATATGGGAGTGTGAAACAGTCCTTGATCATCATTCAATTCTGTGCAACGTCGAGAAAAAGATAAATGGAAAGAGAAACATATACATTAGTTTTATATATATATATATATATATATATATATATATATATATATATATACTCCATCAACACGCACTTGTACAAGCCGCTGTGAAGAAGGTGGGCTTTCTCTACCGTGCCAGAAAGCGACTTACGCCTGAAAGTATCCTGTACCTCTACAAGGTCACCATTTGCTCATGTATGGAGTATTGTTGTCACATTTGGTTTGGTACATCTGCTACTAGTCTCTCGTTCCTTAACAAGATTCAAAAGTGAGTAGCCAACCTGATAGGTCCTGAACTGTCATCGAAGTTTCAGCCTCTGTCCCCTCGCCGAAATGGTGCATCCTTCTGTCTGTTCTACAAGTATTTTAACGATAATGATTCACCGACAAACTACAAGCACTTGTACTCACTTGATTCCTCCGAAAAACCCGACAAGCAGCTAAATCCTACCTCTACCCAGTAGAAATCCCTAGATATAAAAAGCCTTCTACTCCAACAGTTTATTCCCCAGGACTGCCTTACTTTGGAACTCACGTCCAGGACTCTGCTTTCCCAACTGTACTGACATGCAGAAGTTCAAGTGTAATGTGGACAGACATCTTGCTGCTTATCTCCTTACATTATATCCCTGCAAATCATGTAGCTCCCTACATCAAAGTGGCACTGTGCCTTGGTTGGGGTGCAGATGGAATAAATAAAAAAAAAAATACACATTGAATATGAAAATATCACACACATAACTATAAGCAAATATTAATACACACACAAGAATATATATGTGTATGTGTGTATGTGTAGGTGTGCATATGTTTACGTCTTTATATGCACGTGCGTATGTTTGCCATGTACATCTGTGTACATAGATACTATACAGATGCACACCCAAACACACACAGAAAGCCCAGCAAAAAAAAAAAAAAAAAATCTTAACACAAAAAATATTAAGTAAAAAACGAAGGTAAAAAAAAGAATTAGAAGTTTCTTCCTAATGATGCTGCGGCTATTCTCTGTTTTGTCGGTTTTCCTCATGATTTCCCCTGAGAGTGACACCTGCAGTATCAAATTTCGAAAAAAAAATTGAGCAGTTCCACCTAAGGCAACATTTCCATCGCGCCTATGCGATGACTAGGACGACGACAACGACAACGACAACGACAACGATCCGACCACGGCCGACAATGCCATTACTCGGACGCCATCTTTTCTTTCTCCGTTCCTCCGCGCAGATCGGCCGTCATCATTCCCGCCTTTTTTTTTCCTATGTTTCGAAATGATTACAATCAGAACGAAATTGAACCTGGAAGCTGTTGTTTAACTGCTTTCATTGCGTTAATTCATAAGTAAAAAAAAAAAAAAAAACGAAAGCAAACAAACAAAAAACAAGATGGCCGTACGTGCTTATATGAGAGGCGTTCCAAAAGTAAGGTTTTCTATTTTTTACTCCAAAACTAAAACGTTGAAAAGCTAAGAACATGGGATTGGTTCCATTAAAACGAGCGATCTTTTGTGCTCCAGAAATTATTATTTTCTATACAGTCACCAACATTCTCAGTGCACTTGCTGAATAATATTAATGCGCTCAAAATAAAGCTCCTCATTTTATCGCTAACGCACTCATCCCTACCTGGCCCTACTCTTGCCCCAACTAAAATGAGTGGCTCTTGTCTTTAGGAAGCACCATGCATTGTGCAAGCACATCACTTATAAAGATCCGATGGCTACTCAAGGACAAGGGCTAATGAATGTAAGATGGTAGTGTAGTAATCGTTAATTGTGTAAATTGGGTAGCATTTGGTTATTTATGTGGGACGGCTCAACAAGACCTTGATTACATTTGAAGGTAATCATGTCATATTCAACCGGGAAGCAGGTCAGCGGAAAAGTGTTACACAGCTTCGATCATGAAATCTGAGACACAAAGAGTGAGGAAAATCGTTTATAGTGGTTGTAGTTAATAGAGTGTTTTTGTGAAAGTTTGGCAAATGGGGGAACCATAGATTCGAGTTCAGTCAAGCATTTGCCATAAGAATAATAATAATAGAGCTCGTAATCTCTTTCCCCGTGGTAAAGAGGTTTCAGGGAAGAGAAAAGAACATCACCTATTAGGTTTCGAAGCTAGTGTTGACCTCTGTTGAAGCTGAATAGAGCGCACCGAGCAGCTCTTGCCCAAAGGTAGAAACAATATTCCATTTTAGGACATACCTGGCTCTTATACAGGTAGAGGATTACATCGGCAGTGAGATTACCTAGTAGAGCAGTAGAATGATCAAACCATTTTTTCAGCGATCTTGGCAACAGATTTGATGTATGTGTTTCATTTCAGATCAAGAGTGAAAGCCAATCCCAGTAGCTTGTTAGGACACGGCGCTTCCACAAGACGAGACGTTTTTAATGGCTTTTCCATGTTGAATGGTGTATGTTGCTGATCTGTCCAATTTTAGGAGCTTCGCCCTCCCAGGCTTTGCTTTCTTCCTTTGAGGCGCTTGTATATGAGAATGCCGCGGATACTGGCCAGGACCCTTGTTATGAAGTGCTGCCTCTTCAGTTCAGCTTTCCCAGCCTTGTCATACATCTGTGTTCTAGATGGTCCATCCTTCAAGACTTCACCCTTTTTATTTGTGACCAGTGTGTCACATCTCACGTAGAAGGGAGGCAAATATCGAGATTAGATGACTGTCTATTCAGAGATGGAAAAACTTATTCGAGAAACAAAAATCGTTGATGAAACAGACCGGTTCAAATATTTGTGGGGAAAGGTTCAACACTGAAGTCTGTTGACTTTGAAATTGAAAACGACAATGTTATAGTTTGCCGAGAGGCAGCATCGTTGTTGTGTGTTTTACCGGAAGCTAACAACTAATAAAGATGAGAATAATAGTCAGCAATGAATAAATAAATTAAATAAATAATACTCAATCTCAATGAATTCGAATTAAAATCATATACGATATCCTTTTAATCATAAATTTAACAAGAAATCACAACATTCGATGGTACTGCCTTCCATAGTTGTCGTCTTCTTCTTCTTCTTCTTTTTCTTCTTCTTCTGTCTCATTGATGTTCAGCGTGTGCATGATTCAACAGGTGTTATTGTTCTATTCGTATTAGCTATTATCACGTCCAGTATCCTAGCTTGGATAAGTGTAGCTGGTTTTAACTCAATATCTCAGAAGATTTTCTGATTTTCATTACTTAACATTGTATTGTGTTCGTGACCGTACTATTTCTATTTAAGTTCAAAGTGCAAATATAAGCGGAAAAATATATATAATAAATAAAATAAAATAAGGTGCATATATAAAAACGTAAAAAAAATAAAATATAAAATATAATATAATAGAGAAAAAAAGAATCACGAATTACCTCCCCTTAACTTAAATAAAAAAGGACAAAAGATTAAAGAAGCAATAAGATAGATTAATTACCTCCCTTGGACCAACCAACACTAACCAATTAGACCGGAACCATGCGGAATAGTAACAAAATAGAACAGCACAAAGTTACTAAAAATGCATTAGATTAAAAAAAAATGTTAATTAGAGAATTTATATTAAAATAAAATAAAATATACGGACACAGGGATAAGCTATAGTTAAATAAAAATGAACATCATTAAAAACAATAAATGAGGTCCTGCTTTTCCTCAAACAGAAACAACATGGCTGACGAGAGCCTAACATAATATACGATTAACCATTAACTCGTCGCCCTTATGTAAGGCTTGAAACCGACTGTACCAATGTTTTTCTGACCTGTACATTTAAATAAATAAATATTAATCTCTTATATCGAAAAAAGGTTTTTCTTTGTAATCGAGCACTTTGTTGAAATTCTTTCCAAAAAAAAAAAAAACAGTAAACTAATATATATATATATATATATATATATATATATATATATATATATATATATATATATATATATATGATTAGTTTTTTTTGGAAAAAGAATTCCAGCAGAGTGCTCAATTAAAAGGAACATCCAAATTGTAAGAGCGTATTTATATTTTGTGTAGAGAAAGTTGTTAGTTGAGACAGATCATTGGTACCGTCGGTTTCAAACCCGATAATAAGGCCCGTTTCAGGTATCCTTATCAAGCTCTTTTCAGACGAATATTGGCTGAAGAGAGTTTGATAAGGATACCTTAAACGGGCCTTATTATCGGGGTTGAAACCGACGGTACCAATGATCTGTCTCAACTAACAACTTTCTGTACACAATATATATATATATATATATATATATATATATATATATATATATATATATGGTTATATGGTTTTGGTGGTGATAAGCCTCACCAAGATCCTTGCAATCTTAGTACTCTTCCAGTGGAGGTCTTCTTAGAGTTGATCCTTGTCGGTTGTTCCATCCTCCTTGACCCTTCACGACCATTTTATGATATATTCTTCGATGAGAAACAGGAGGAGGAGGAGGAGGAGGAGCAGGCGGAGGAGAAGACACAGTTTATAAGATTTCTTCCAGTGGAGGTCTTCTTAGAGTTGATCCTTGTCGGTCGTTCCATCCTCCTTGACCCTTCACGGCTATTTTTTGATATATTCTTCGATGAGAGACAGGAGGAGGAGGAGGAGGAGGAGGAGGCACAGTTCATAAGATTTCTTCCAGTGGAGGTCTTCTTAGAGTTGATCCTTGTCGGTCGTTCCATCCTCCTTGACCATTTACGACATTTTTTGGAAGCACGGTTCTTTCTAGTTCACGTGGCGTTTCTTCTTTACTTTAGTTTATTTTTGTTGCAATTTCCACAGGAATTGACAGAGTTCATAGTTTATATGTGTTGGTTTCCATATTAAAAACAAAACTTTACGTGAAAAGTTAAGCTGTTTTCACCATTGAAACCTTTTTAGTCTCATTTTTTTTCCAGTTTATTCGACATTGTTCCTAGTGCTCCTCCAACTGCTGGTATTATATAATTGTTTTCATTTTCCTTTCAGTTATCAGACTTTGTTTTTCTATTCATTTTGATCTCTGGTCTGCTGAACGAAAATGTCTAAAATTTGGTGGTTTCCGCCCCCCCTTTTCTTTTGTTAACTAATATGATGTCCGATTTCTTCGCGTCTATGAGTTTAACTGTTTGTGCGCCCATGTCCCCGGGGATGTTCACATTTTATTTCTCTGCTTGGTGTTTTGTACCATTTGTCTGTTTTTTCCGAACTGCAATCGTTTACTTAGTCCCAAGTCTATTGCTTTCCCCACGCGGCTGTATCTGTTCGTGTATTTCATTCGCACTAATTTGCTGCATTCACATATCAAGTGAATTGCCGTTTAATCTTTTTGTCTACATTTGTAAGATATTAGCAGGTCAACGCCGACGGTATTCTACTTATGATCGTTGTAATATCTGTAAGAATAGGATGCTATCATAGCAAAATAAATATTTACAGAGAACATTATATGTGTTAAGATGTTTGAATAGAAAACATGTAAGAACATAAACAATAATTTGAAAATAGGCTGACCTCTAGAGTCTGACGTAGCATTACGCAAACGTGACGCGGACTTTTGGTAGATCTTGAGAAAGCACGTATGATTTTTTATTCAAGGATCGGGAAAAAAAGACACTTCGCATTTTACAAAATTAAAATTTCGTAAGTAGAGTCTTTAGTATATAAAGTTCCACCACACACACACACACACACACACACACACACACACACACACACACACACACACACACGCACGCACACACACATACACACATATATATTCATATATATTATCTTAATTTATAATATGAATCTCATCACTCATTTTAAATGTATGTATATATGCATTTATGTGGTGGTCAGGGTCTTGTCTGGACGTATGTTAAAAGCACACAGATGTCTTAGCGTCTGACTGTGTTTATCCCAGACAAATCAACCACACGTGCACGTCGTGACCACTGTCACGCAGACGGGGCTCTGATGAACGGCAAGTGTCCTGCACCATATAACTGTACCTCTACTGCCTTGTGGGCCAAGGTTTTTTAATCAAAGGCTAAGGGTGAGGCATCTCTGACAGAAACCTCCAGAGGAGCTTAGGCCCTGTCAGCTGCGGCAGGCATGACCCACCAGCGTGTGGAGTATGCTCTGGTGTCCAGCAACCTAAGTCCCAGTCATGGGTCAAATGGCATGGTGGGTGGAGAGGGCTCCCGTAAGCCGTGGTGGAGGCAACCTCTCTAGGAGAAAGAAAACTCTGATATAAAACCTGCTGCGACTGCTGCTTCCAGTGATGTTGACTTGTTCTTCTTTTTGGTTCAATGCGGCAGTTGCTTAGAGAGTGGGATTGTCTCGGTGCAAAATCTTTCCTCACTATAAAAAGCCTCAAGCAAAGGCATTGCTTGATATGAATTAGATACATTTTTTACCATCAGTGTGTATCTCGATAACAAAAAGGTTGACTGTAGCCTAAAACGGCAAAACATTCAATGAAGTTTGCAAATGTAGTTATGAACGTAAATGGCAATAAGGGAACTGGAACTTCCAGGGCCTGGCCCGGCAGGTGTCACAGGGCTCCACAGCTTGGACCCGCCGTCATCATGCTACTGCGAGGAAATATATGACAATGACCATCGGTTGTTCGAATGTGCGGACGCTGCTTGACTGTCGTCAACAATAACGCGTCCAGAGTGTAGATCTGCTCTTGTATCTAAGGAACTTCAACGTTATGACATGGACATAGTTTCTCTCTCTGAAACCGGGCTGGCTGATGAGAGACATTTTTCTGAGTTGGCTGGGGCCTACACCATTTTCTGGAGTGGTAGAGCAGATGGATGTAAGAGGGAATCAGGCGTGGCTTTTGCTATAAAGGCATAAATTCTTTCTAGTCTGGAAGAACTTCCCTGTGGTGTGAGTGACCGGATCATGACTATGAGGTTACCTATGGTAAATGATCGTTACACCACGCTTTTGAGTGTCTATGCATCCACTATACATGCAAAAGAAGATGAAAAGGGTGCTTTCTACCTTGCATTGTGAAGTGTAGTTAGACGCATATCCTCTGCCGACAAGATCTTCATTCTTGGAGATTTTAATGCTAGGGTGGGAAGAAATTTTGAAACCTGTGATATACTGCGTAAACACGGAGTGAGTAAGTGTAATAGCAATGGTCTAATGTTGTTGCAGTTTTGTTCAGAGATGGGTTTTAAAATCGGTAACACCGTGTTTCAGCAGAAGGACAAATACTAGACGACCTGGATGCATCCGGACTCCAAACAATGGTATTAGATAGACTATGTGTTAATCAGAAAACGTGAGATGAGGGATATCTGCAGTGTTCGTGTCATGCGTAGTGCAGAGTGTTGGACCGATCATCTGTTGGTCCGTGCAAAGATTAAGTGTTTTGTGAAGCCCAAGATTAGGGGACCTGGTGTGGCTATCCCAAAGCGACTTAATGTTGACCGTCTAAGGGACAATATTGTGAGGGAAAAACTAGAGGAAGAGGTTGGCTGTGAAAACACTTGGTCTGCTTTAAAGGAGTCTGTCTATGATATATGTGAGAAAGTATAAGGTTATTGTGAGCGTAAACATCGGGATGAGAATGATACTGAAATTCAGGCTCTGCTTGAGTGAAATGTCCGATCATTGAATGCTTATCTCGGGAGTGGTTTGACGGATGGTGAGCAATATCGATTGAGGGACAATTTTAAGGCAATCAAGCGTGAGGAGCAGATGAGGTTGCGAAATATGTAGGATGAATTGTGGATTCGAACAACACCAAGGTCTTATACAGCCTACTGCATGCGGTTCACGGACAATCCAGGTCACCTATCACTCCTTTGCGCTCGAAGGATGGGTGGGGATCTTCTTCGAGGCCCTACCGAAATTCTGCATAGATGAAGAGAGAGCATTTCGATGACTTCCTGAACAGGCCTTCTTATGTTCACTAGGAGTTTTTGAGATCAATTCCTAGCAATCCGGTCAAGGATATCTTGGCAGAGGTTCCCTCTCTCCAGGAAGTTAAAACAGCTGTCCATAAGTTGAACAATCGGAAATCTCCTGACATGAATCGGTTCCGTGCAAAGATCTTTAAATGTTCTGGCACCAAGACGATGCAACGCTTGCCGGACTTGTTGCAGACTGCTTGGCGGGATGAGTGTGTTCCGCAGGATTGGCGGGATGCATTGATGGTGGTTCTATACAAGGGAAAGGGTGTCGGAGATGAATGTGGAAACTATCGGGGTATCTCCTTGCTGTGAGTAGTCGGTAAGGTGCTCTGTATGATCATGCTAGACAGAATGCTGGAGCACATTGCTGACAATGTTTTGCCTGAGTCTCAGTGTGGTTTCAGAAGTAGTCGCGGGACAGTTGATATGATTTTTACAGCCAGGCAACTACAGGAGAAATGTATAGAACAGCGAAAGCGTCTGTATAAGTTGTTCATTGAAAATACAAACCTCACAAAATATTTATTAAACAAAGAAATTAAAAAAAAAAAAAGTTTATAACGAAAGGGAAATAATCGCTAGAGTTTTAACTAATCGTCTGAAATTTTCCAAGATCGCTAATTCTCCCCCCCCCCAAAAAAACTCCATAATGTTCCGTGTTTTCTCACTATGGGTTTGTATTACTGTACACATAGATTCGAAAAAGTTGTCAAAAAACAAATACATAACAAATAAATGTTATCAAATGCAAGATAAGTTACTCTTCTACCTAACTTGATATATTTTTCGTGTTTTTATTCAATGTAACATGTTTATTCAGCTCAAAAACCATACAGTGTTTACCGATGTATTGGAACATTCAAGATGGCGTCTGATTCTCTCTTTAACTCGGTAAGTGTGGGAAAAGATGTTATAAATAAAAAACCGGATAAAACACTGTTAAAAACTCGCTCAATACATGTTAATGTGACATAGGTTGACATATATTCGGCGTGTTTTTAATAGTATTTTGTATAGTTTTTTTTATTTATAACACCTTTTTCTATACTTACGGTGTTAAAGAGGGTGTGAAACGCCATATTGAATTTTCGAATACATCGGTAAACACTGTATGGTTTTCGAGCTGAATAAATATGTTACATTGAATAAAAACACGAAAAATATATCCAGTTTGGTAGAAAAGTAACTTATCTTGGCTTTATATATTTGTTTTTTTTTTGACAACTTTTTCGAATGTATGTGTACAGTAATACAAACCCCCTTTCGGAGGTTGGAATGCTTCCCCCCCACCTCAAATGTACTTGGAAAAATCGATTTTATAGTTAGATTTAAGAATGGTTAGTCGAAAAAAGGTGAAAAACAAAACAAATAAGCAATAAATAATTATTACCAAAGGCAATAAATGCTACTTTTTTTTACTTACATGAATCAGTTTACTTTATGTTTGAAAGTATTTTCAATCGTATGTTTTTATTTTTTAATAAAAGTAAAAAATAAAAGAAAAAGAAGTCGTATTATCGTGTGAAAAAGTAAAGGAACGTGGCACAAATAGAGTTGGATACACAAGTAAGAGTCGTAGCGTGATAGAGTGTAAGTAAAACCTGGAATATCAGGTTGTTTCGTTTCGTTTTAACAATGGAAAGAGCAGAAAATGGAGAGAAAAGAAAGAAAGAAGGAAAGACCGAAAGGAAAGATTATGAAGGAAGTTTGGTAAGAAATAGCTTTACAAAAGTGAAATATCGTGTAGACTGAAAACATAGGAAAGCACAACCAAATAAAATGAAAATGTGACGATGTTAAACATGCCGTAGCGTAAATCGCAGTATAGCGTTTAGTTTGTGTTTATGTTTATGGAAAGAAGAGAAACATAGGGAAGTACCCCCACCACCATCACCCATAAAGCAAAAAGACAACGAAAGGTAATAAAGAAAGAAAGAAAGAAAAAAACACGTAAGGAAAGAGCAAAACGGAAGTTGTGTTTGTGAAAGTAAGTTTGGTGCGTTTCACGTAAATGTCAATTCAGGTTTTCATTAAACTCTAACCACGCGGGTTATAACGAAATCGAAGTAATGTAAATGTGAATTTAATTCCAGGTAACGGATTGTGTTCTGTTTTAATCTAATTTTATTATAATAAATGCTTTATAAATTGTGTTTATGTTTTATCCTAACCAATGGCAAAGTAAGCGTGGTTCGTTTCAGCGTAAGTCCAGTCCAGTTTTTAGATAAATTCTAACCGGTGGTCGGTTTTAAATGTCTCCTGAATTCAATTCCAGGTAACGGATTGTGTTCTGTTTGAATCTAATTTTATTATAATAAATGTTTTATAAATTGTGTTTATGTTTTATGCTAACCAATGGCAAAGTACGCGTGGTTCGTTTCAGCGTAAGTCCAGTCCAGTTTTTAGATAAATTCTAACCGGTGGTCGGGTTTAAATGTCTCCTGTGAACGGTATGGAACGGTGTAAGTGAGTGGCGGTGGTAGGTGGAATTTGTTAGAGAGAGTTTACTTTACTACTTTTATTAAATGTAACCGATTTTTACAGTGGACTCTCACCAGACAGAATATAGGAAACTCTGATCAGCGAGATACTGGATATGTAATAACCCTATAACATACGGCAGATGTCGTGATTCAGTTTGTGAATGATACGGCTGCACTAAATGCATACAGGTGCATTCCTATAAAGGTCAAAGTCGGAGGGGAAAAATGAGTTCATTTTATTTATATAGAGATTACATTTGCTTGCAATTGTAAAATGGCCATTCATCCTAAACCTTAAGGATAATACATACGAATCGTGTCAAAAACCGAACCAAACACTATTCGATATGTTCTATAAATCTAATCCTCTCAAAAGTATAAAAAAAGCAATATATAAGCGGTATATCCAAAGGAATATCTAGGATATCACAAAATGGCGATTACTATAATAATGCATTAACTAGATCAGGATATCAAGGAAAGGAGGTAGATAATGAAAACTACACAATATCATGACAATGAAGAAAAAAGGAAATGTAGGGAATAAAAATAGGTATATAAAAATTAAGATAAAAATAAGCGGAATCAAATTAAAAATGATAAACAAGCATACGATAGTAACACTGCAGAAGATAAATAGTTTGGTTTAATCCACCTTTCACTGAATATAACAATGCAAATAAAACATTTTCAAAATGATTGATAAGAACTTCCCTCCAGACAATAGATTAAGTAAAATCATTAATACGAACGCAAACTTTCATTCTTTAAAAATAAAATTAAGTTCAAATAATGGTAAAATTAACAAAATAGTGAATAATAGTAGGATTGAATCATATGAATTAAATATTGAGAAAAATGTTACTGTAGAATAGCTAACGAATGTCCATTGAAAGGCAATTGCCTAATTTCTGTAATTGTATACAAATGTGAAGTTAAGGTGGATAATATTAAAAAGATATACCTAGGGGGATATGAATGTAATTTTAAGGACATATATCAAAACGAAGATACTAGAAATGAGGATAGGACAAGAATAATTATGAAAACAATAAGAGAAACATAACTGCATTAGGGGATTGGGAACTATGTAAAGATGAAATAGAATTTAGATGTAAATATCAATAGTGGATAAAGCTACAAAATATAAACGTCATACCACCTAGTAGATTCTAAAGGAGATATTTTAAACAAAAGTTTGATGTTATACAAAACTGTCTGCATAGAAATAAATGTCTATTGTCATGCATAAGACCTAATCAAAATAAGATGTATATAAAAAAATGATAAAGGAATATTTGTAAGTGAAATGTAAGTGTAGAAAGAAAATTTAAATTTTATACGAGAATTAATAAATAAGTCACTAACTTAACAAATAGAAACTACACTAAATATAAACTAAATAAGGGAAATGGAATTCAATTTTATAATTGCTATTCGTAATAAAAACACATGGAAGAAGAAAAATAAAATAAAATATAAAGTAGTTGCACAATATTAAGATGGAAATATTATTATGAATATTTTTAAGTAAACTCTGTTATGTATGCTGCAGATGGACTACTTTTCATTCTGTCAAAAAATCATATGTCCAGTGCTATTCCATGAAGAGATATATCTAAATATTTGAATAAATGTAAGCGGTTTACTCACTTTTGTGTTACACTATATATATATATATATATATATATATATATATATATATATATATATATATATATATATATATATGTGTGTGTGTATATATATATATATTTATATATATATATATATATATATACTTAAGCGACATTATTTAAGCATATTTATTTATTCAATTTTTTTACATGGTAGTCACCACTTCTCAAGGCCCGGAAGCCACTTAGGGATGAGGGTTATTGCGTGCACAGTAATCAATGGGATAATATCGTAGTAATAGGTGGTAATGAAGATTTGATGAAGTGTCTTACTTAAGGGGGCGGTTTATCAGGAATTTGTTCATGTTGGACTTGAAGACATCCAAGTTGTATTCAGATGGGAAACAGGCAAACAGAACAGAGTTCCACGGGTGTTCACTTCTAAGAAAGAAGCTTTGTGCATGGAATCTACGTTGTGATTTAGACACAGATAAAGAGTGGGGAAAATTATTGACAGTGGTTTCAACTAGACGGGGTTTTTTCGTGAATATTGGCGAGAGGGACCATAGATTTGAGCTCAGACGAGCAATTGCCATGGAAATAATGATAAAACAAAGACAGGCTCGCAACGTCTCTACTGTGGGAGAGAGGTTGCAGGAAAGAGAAAAGGGCATTCGTCATATCCCCGAGTGGCTTCCGGGCCTTGATAAGTAAGCCACGAAGTCTAATTTGTACTCTGTCAGGGCAGGATAGGCTGTCTTTAGCAGCTCCTGCCCAGATGTGGCAGCAGTACTCCATCCTTGCACGTACTTTATATATATTTATTTGATTATATATATATATATATATATATATATATATATATATATATATATATATATATATATATAGTGAAAACTTAATTTTATGTTGCAATCCCTTTTGTTGAGAATTTAAAAAAACGCACCTCATATTTAAATCTGCCCTCGTGGGGAGGCAAGTAAACATGTGTAACCTAACAGGACAGATCCTTTTACTTTTTACGCAACCAGTTGATTCTGAAAGGTGTTGGTACGCAGATCTCGCTGTAAAAAAGAAACAAAAACAAAATAAACAACAATTTAATAAATAACGCTTTAGTTTTATCTTTAATTTCAATTATTTAATTTTTAACTTTGTCTTTTATTTTCGTTATGGGATGGTCGTTTAATTTTTAATTTTTAATCTAATTTTGTTTTCCTCTTGCGTACTTCCCAGCTTTCTTGGAAGGTCACTGAAAATTGTATTTCCTATTACGACCGTATTTTTTTTTTACTCCATTTTTTTCTTATCCTTTTCTAGTTTTTTTTCTTCTACTTCTTTTACTGAGTTTAAATAAAACGCTATATTCTACGTTGGCACGGGTGCGCGTGTCCTACACATCTTCCACACAATCTCCTGAATGAACAACTTCAAAATTCAATAAATAAATAAAAGGCGCATGCGTAGGATGGTTCAAATAATTAGCTGGACGTTCCTTCAAGACTTTAAACGCGCAATTCTTCCGCTTTCGTTTCTTTTCTTCCTCATTCTAGTCTTGACTCTTCATAATTTTTATGTAAAGTATGTTCTATCTGTGACCAAAACTCCGTCACAGTTTACATCTGAAATATTTAAATGTAATATCCCCATCACTTTTATACAACGGAATTAATCCAAAATAATGTATCTCATTAATGTATATATATATATATATATATATATATATATATATATATATATATATATATATATAGGAACAAGTAGTTAATAAAATATGTTAAAATACTTTGAAAAAGAATTAAAAACATTTAATTTTAAAAAAGAAGCACAAAATAAGTAGATAGTCCTTAATCCGCGGAGTTTCGAAGAAATACTTTCCTTCTCATCAGAGGGTAGGATTCAGCAATATGCGAGATCGGATTTTGCTTGCAAAAGTATTTGATGTAACTACAAGTAAGTGATAGATCTTACTTGATAGCAAATAATGAAGGAGAGGGAATATGGT
Source organism: Euprymna scolopes (assembly GCF_053919585.1). Taxonomy (NCBI): domain Eukaryota; kingdom Metazoa; phylum Mollusca; class Cephalopoda; order Sepiida; family Sepiolidae; genus Euprymna; species Euprymna scolopes. Next base: position 22,556,143 of record NC_136513.1, on the reverse strand, counting down.
GAATGGATAGTCTGGTGAAGGGTAAAACATCTAATAACGGTAAAATCCAAAAAGTTTGTTAAGTTTCCATTTCCACAAGTACAGTCCAAAGGATGGTCCAAAGTAATCCAAAAGGCAGAAATCCGTGGAATAATTCATAAAAAGGGGCAAGGAAAATATGTGTGTTGAAAAAGAATTTAAAACGACCGTCAAGGCTGGGCTAATTTTTGGAGAATGAGTAAAGAAGAAGAAGAAGAAGAAGAAGAAGAAGAAGAAGAAGAAGAAGAAAAAGAAGAAGAAATTTAAAGGAGATTGGGTTAATATTAGAATAATATTAGAATTAATAAAATGACCCAGACAAGATGGCGTTGAAAAGGCACCAAAATATATATATGTATATATATATATATATATATATATATATATATATATATATATATATATTCTTGGCTGCACTTCACAAACGAAGATTCTATGAAGGGGGTTGTTCATGTCGACTGCAGGCACGAGTGTGGCTGACGAGTCCGATGCGGGACAAGCAGGTTTGGTCACAGCGGCCGCAGTCAAAAGTCACGTCAGGTGTGGCTGCTGAGGCTTCCCGAATCCTCCTCCTTCAGCGCTTCTCTTGCAGATTCTCTGTGCGGAAGATCTCAAAGGAGGCGACAGCCTGGTGGACCGTACATCGCCAGGTAGCACGGTCAGTAGCAAGAGCAGACCACTGGAGGTGGTCAATGTGGCAGTCATCGAGGGACTTCTTCAGAGATTCTTTATATCTTTTCTTCGAGAGTAGAGAGTTCGCCATCTTGGGCAGGCGATGATCCTCCATTCTGGAGACGTGCCAGACCCAGCGTAGCTGTGACTTCAGCAGGATGGCCTCGATGCTGGTGATTTCCGCCTGCTCGATGACCTCAACATTGGTGGCATAGTCACTCCAGTGGACGTTAAGAGTGGTGCGGAGACAGTGCTGATGAAAACGCTCGAGGAGTCGTAATTGGGAGCCGTAGTCAGAGCCGTACAGGAGGATGGCTCTGTACACGCTGACTTTTGTGCAATATTTTTAGTGTCTGTTTTTCCAGACTCTGTGGTACAACCTGCTAAAAGCGATGTTTCTCTTGGCCAGTCTGTTGTCTATTTCTCTGTCGAGTTTGGTATCTGATGTGATGGTACACCCCAGGTAGGTAAACTGGTGAATGGTCTTCAGCTTAATCTCGCCAATGGTGATGTGGGGAGGGCGGTACTCTACCCGGGGAGCTGGCTGGTGGATGACTTCCGTCTTTTCAAGCTGACCTCGAGTATATGTGTGTATATGTGTGTGTGTGTGTGTGTGTGTGTGTGTGAGCGTGAGTATGTGTAATTACAAATAATTATTGTGATACTTGCAGCCACTAGTCAGTCCAGGAAATTATCATTGCCGCTGGTCGTTGGGATTCGAACCCTGCAACAAGGCCATCTCTGTCTCCATTAACGAAGAACGACCCTCACTGCCACCTTGAACCACAAGGATATTCCGGTGAAATTAAACATTTATAAAGGCATAAACGTAATACAAGAACGATCTAAAATGATCGAGCGACTAAGCTTCATGATCTTGCACGACTTTTTCATTTCAACAGACAGTGCTCAACTGGTAAGAAACTTACCTTGTAAAGGGGCGGTTAGAATTATAATCATGATTATTTAAAAGACCTACATATACTAGTATGTAATTCTTGTGGAATCATCAGTGCAGGAAGGAATGATTACCGCCGCTGTTCGTAGGACTAGAACGCAGCAAGGAAGGTATGTCTGTTTCCATTAGCAATTATATATATATATATATATATATATATGATGTAATACACTGTTTTGTTTTTAAATCCCCGAAAATACACTGTTTTGTTTTTAAATCCCCGAAACAGTGTTTCATGGTAAACAACTGATGATCCCTTAAAAAATATAAAAATTGGTATTATAGTAAATTTGAGAGTTGATGCAGTGATTGCAGGTGATTAAATGACTTACTGACTAGATTTTTTTTTTTTTTTTTTTTTAATGAATGATAAAAAATAATTTTTTGTGTGGTTTCAAATGTTAAAAACTTCAAAGACTATATATATATATATATATATTTATATATATATATATATATATATATATATATATATATATATATATATATATATATATATATAAAATGCTCGAAAAACTCGTTCATTTTTGCTAGTTCTGATAACTGGTCAATTATTGAATAAACATCGATTGAAAACATATTTTATGACCGTACTTGAAAGAGATATTGTTCTTAGAGGCGACTACGCACTCCCATAATATTAAAAAAAAAAGAAATACTTTTACTTGTTTACTCTTGTTTTAAAAAAATAAACTTGATAACGGAGTCACGGAGTCATGAAGTCAGGACACGAAAAACGATACCATATATTTATTTTTAAAAAATACTTTAGTTTTAACACTTTTTATGTTATTACTGAACAAAAAAATGGAAAAAAAAAGAAAGAAAGAAAACGCTTATGTATTATCAAAGAAAGCAAATATTATATCCAGAAGAATTGATTTAGTTTAAACAATTCTTGTGTTATTACGAAACAAAAAAAAAGAAGAAAACATGGTACTTATGTATTTTTGGTACCGCGCTGAAATAATAACGTTATTTTGAAAGCCAAAACATTTATTGCATAAAAATTTGTCAATATATAATTGTAAAAACATTTATTTAAAAGTCTGCGTAAGAAAATATAATTTTAATAAAACAATTTTGTAATGAAAGCAACATTGGGTTTTTATAAAGTAAACTAACTTTTTATTTTTCGAACAAATAAATTATTTAAATCAAACAGTTTTTTTCAATTAAAACAACTTTGAAGGATCAACAACAAATTAATAATTTAAATGTATTTTTACGAAGGAGCACTGCCTAACGACAGTGAAGTTAAACGCACCAAGAAAACATTGCCGCCGTCCGCATATTGCAGAAGTACCTTTTGTTGTTTCGTGAACCTAAAAAGTGTTAAAACTAAATATTTTTTTTTTAAATAAAATACTTGTTTTATTATTTGATAATACAAGAAGTGTTTTATTTTTTTTTTTATTTCGTAATAACACAAGAAGTGTTAAAAACTAAATTAAATTTTTACAAATATATAGTTTCGATTTTCGTGTCTTCCGTTCGGTTTCGTTATATATACACTCGTGTGCAAAAAAAAAATGGTCCAAACAAAGTTTATACATATTATCGCAATAAAGTTATATTGAGCAAAGGACACTTGAACAAGGAAACTTAAACGAGACTAATAACATAGAACAAGACATTTACTTTAATAATGCTTAGTATGGAATCGCATTCCCATTGATTTCTTTAAAAGATCAATCCTTTTAGACATGCTCTCAACCAAAGTGGAACACTATGAAGAGGAGATGCTATTCCATTCGCTTTGCATAGTTTCCCACAGTTTGGCATTGTTTTAAAAAGTTCTTCCATCCAATTCACGGGATAGTATGGACTAAATATTCCCGATTGGGTTTAAATCGGGGTTTTGACCTGGCTAAATTATCATATTAATTGAATTATCAGAAAACCTTTTTTTTGTGAATTTAGCAGTGTGTGCAGGGGCATTATCATGTTGAAAAATTAATGTTCTGAGATATTCCCAGCTTCTCGATACTTAGTAACAGTTCTGTTTCTTATATTCGAATATATTCCTTTGCATTGATTGACTTCTCACATCTAATAAGTTTCCCAACTCCTGATGCATTAAAAGTTTCCCATACCATTATCCCTCCATTCCCGTGTTTAACTGTAGTTTTTATGCAACTTAGTGAACATCTTTCTCCAGTTCTTCGATTGCACCATTCGGGAGCATCAGGAGCATTAATAACAAGACAAAATGTTGGTTCATCTCACCAAAAACCACTCCTGAACCAGTCTGTATATTCCTTGTTATAACACGAGAAAAATCTCTTTCTATCATTGATGTTCTTCAAAGATAAAAATGGCTCCTTCACACACCTTTTAGAAGAAAATCCCATTTCTTTCATTCGTATAAGTATTTTATATCTAGAAAGAAAATTTCCAGCCCCTGTTTTGAATCCTTTGCTATGGTTAACATAAGTTTACTTTCAATCGTTCAAAACAGTTAGTTAAGCCTGCGATCGTCCTTCAAAATGGATGCTCTAGGGCGACCATATCCAGATTTCCTTTTTACCAAGCATTCGAATTCGAACCTTTGACCAATTCACTTCACTTCAGAAAGATATGTTATCACATTTTCTTTTCTTAAAATATCAAAAATCTGCTTGTAAGTCATTTTGGACTAACAATCCTGAAATTCGTTTTTTTTTATATCCTCACCAAGATCCGGTCTTATTATTTTTTGGATTAATTTTTCCACTTATTGTTATATGCTATAATAATAATGATCGGAAAAATAGATATTTTCAGTTAAAATTAACAAAAATTCATGGAAAAATATTGAAAAATCGATTCACACTTGGCCCATGTTTTTTTTTTGTCCATGAGTATATATATATATATATATATATATATATATATATATATATATATATATATATATATATGTTTATGTACATGCCTTGACAGAGTTCAGAATAGATTTCGTAGCCTAGTGGGGGATGCCCTTTTCTCTACCCTGCAACGTTTTTCTTTCAGAAAAACGTTGCGAGCCTGTTTCTGTTTGATCTTTACTTTCATGGCGAGTGCCCATCTGAGCGCCAATCTATTGTTCCCACCCTCGCCAAGCATTCAGCAGAAACACTCGTTTGGTTGAAAAAAACTATCAATAATTTCCTTCACTCTTTATCTGTGCCTAAACCTAAACGGAGATTCTATGAACAAAGCTTTTTCTATTAACTGCACACATGTGGAACTCTATTCTGTTTACTTGCTTTCCAGCTGACTACAATATGGCCGTCTCCAAGTCCAATGTAAACAAGTTTTCTTGATGAGCCGTTCGCCTTAAGTAAGCCAATTTTCCAAAATCTACACTTCGATAAATCTCAGTTTAAAGAATTCTTAAATACTTCTTTGATACATTCTCATATATATATATATATATATATATATATATATATATATATATATATATATATATATATATATATATATGTAGAGAGAGAGAGAGAGAGAGAGAGAGAGAGAAATAAAAAGGAACAAACCGTATTATGTGTCCATCAATGTTTCGTCTTTATTTCGAGACTTCCTCTCGAAATAAAGGCGAAGCGTTGATGAACACATAATACGGTTTGTTCCTTTTTATTTCTCTATTCTGTCGGAATACTATTTCCATTATTTTCATATATATATATATATATATATATATATATATATATATATATATATATATATATATATATATATATAAGCTACATAGCGGCTGTCACCTAGGCGGTCGAGTTTCAATCCTGGCTTGAGGTAGTTGTTAGTCCAGCTGCAATAAACAGTTGTGATACAGCGAAACCGTCTGTCTTGGAATAACTATATATACACGTATATATCTGTGTATGTGTATGTATCTACCACACAAAACTCCTGTTCAGGTCAACTTTGTACCTATTAGTCCGAACCATACGATCTGTTTTATATCCAGCAAGGTTTGCAAGTCTCCGGCTGGTTTTAGAACACATATGATTGTTCATAAGAATACTCAGAAGTCAACTCAGTGGAAATGGTCAATCCCCAGTGTCACATCTGCTTCGAGATGTGCAAATATATGGCAGGACTACAGACTCATCTCAGATGACATGAACGACGGAGAAAACTCGGTGTGATGGCGATTATCAGCAAATATGCAGCCATCATCATCATCATCATCATCATCATCATTGTGTATGTATCTATATATAACTATTTATAAATGATTATGTGTCACTAATCCCAACTGAATGAAGCGTCATAATGTATATGACTCATCTTTTAATGTACTAACCATAAAATTAATAGAATAATCGTAATTAGGTGGTTACATAGATTATCTCCCTTGACTCACTCGGTATATGAATCTCTGTAGATTGTAATCTACATATGTATGAACCTGTTCGAATTGAACGAAGTGTTACAAGCTACTCCGCTTTTCTCTGTCTTTTTATTACGCCATTATAAGATTTCAAGTTAGTGCAATTCGTTGTTCATGATCTCCTATGCAATGAAAGTAAAAATTAAAGCCTTTGATGCAAGAATAGTTTTCTGTTGTTTTATTAATGGACACTTTCGAATGTCTGGAAAAAACGGTTCTTAGTTAATCTCCTTATGATATGGTCACTATCTCTACTTCGAATCGTTTTTTTTTTTTTTTTTTGTGTGACTTTCTCCTGGTCTTGCCTTTGTTAACCGCTTGTGCCATCACTAAGCCGTGCCCATTAGTGGGTGAAATGAAATGAATGTTAAGCGAACGAAGATGCAAACTCCAATACCAATCGTCGCCATGTTTGTTTGCTTTCTTAAGTGCATTTTTTATGATCAGACAATGAAGACCAACAAAAACAAAATAACACTTCAAGGTAAAAAAAAAACTTCCACGCCTCAAATTGTCAAGCTTTATTTATTTGTTAATCGTAAACGGCTTTTGCAATAACACGAAATCATTAGCAAAAGTTATCAAAAGCGATAGAGATTATTGAAAATCTGGGGATGAATGTAGTTATTCGGATTCCAGGGAACACCGCAGCGATCAATCACTGGTGATAATATGTGTGAGAAATCATAGTAAAGAAGTACTAATAATAATAACTAGCAGGTCGCCCGGTGTTGCCCGGTTGTAAAATACGCTTAAATATGATATTTTAATTTGTGCAAATTTCGTAGTCAATATTATAGAGTCAATTCTCTCTCGATTTTTATACTGTACATAATATGTAGTAGCGATTTCGAAAAGTAAAAAAAAAAAAATGACAACACTGCAGCCCCATTCCTTAGCCTCTGCGCAACGATTATACGCATAAAAACCGTGAAAAAATAACCTTTTTTAAAACTGACTGTAGATTTATCCATGCAAACAGGTTTAGCCACCTATTTCTGCCAAGGTCAACTGTATTGTTAAGATTTTTGACGCTTTAGTACAATGTTTATCGGCTAATATCCAAATCAGAACTGTGCTACAAGTTCAAATACGATGCATATCAAATTTCAACTCTGTAGTCCAAATATTAAGAGAGGAGTTTGCTAGACACTTTTCTGCTTACACACCAACAAAGTCATTTTATAAATACGTACAAAATTCAAGCAAGAACGCCTAGACAATACACAGAGTTTTATAATAATAATAATAATAATAATAATAATAATAATAATAATAATAATAAAATAACAATAAAAATAATAATAATAATAATAACAATAATAAAATAATAATAATAACAATGATAATAATAATGAAAATAATAATAATAATGATAATAATAAAAATAATAATAAAATAACAATAAAAAAAATAATAATAATAATAAAAATATTAATAATAATAATAAAATATTAATAATAATAATAATATTAATAATAATAATAAAAATATTAATAATAATAATAATAATAAAAATATTAATAATAATAATAACAATAATATTAATAATAATAATAATAATAATAATAATAATAATAACAAAATTAATAATAATAATAATAATAACAACAATAATATTAATAATAACAATAATAATATTAATAATAATAATAAAAATATTAATAATAAGAAGAAAAAATATTAATATTAATATTAATAATAATAATAATAAAAATATTAATAATAATAATAATAAAATATAATTAATAATAATAATAATTATAATAATAATAATAATAATAATAATAATAATGATAATAATTATTATAATAATAATATAAAAGGCTATATGTCTGTTTGTCTGATCGAACAGTCGGTAGAATATGCAGTTCGAAGAATTCTATACACTGATATGCCTTTTCATCCATATAAATTAATAATTGCTCAGAAATTGCAGGAGCGCGACTGGGAAGATCGCTTGTCAAAATGTGAGAGATATTTCTGCCGCATTCTGTATTCCAAGATCAAATACTATCCAACAATAAGCATGAGATGGATATATCGTGGCCCATAAAAAGTCGTCCCCTTTCGTTTAGAAACGTCATTCATGGAATGACTAGAATACGAAATAAGGGAACCGATAGTTACGGGGCTGCCAAAAGTAAGTTTAAGACCCACTTTCTAATCTAGAAATAAAACAAAAATAAAACAGAGAAAGGACGACCACATTAAACTAAAAGAACTGAAACCATAAATCCTTTTATTGAACTGTCCTCTTTCTATCAAAACAGATATGTCAGCCTCTGCAAATAGCCGCAGAGAGTCAAGGAGGATGGGAAGGCCGAAGAAGGAGAAAACTGATAAAACCATCCACTGAAAGAATGCTTAGAATATTGGGGACTTAAAACGGGCCTTTTTCGCCCAAACCCCAGAGAATACCAATAAGCATTACTTGTGAGAAATCAATGGTAAACGGCCGTTGTAATAACGAGATGTCATTTTCAATTTTCATCGAAAGAGTTGGGAATACTAGAAATCAATGCAAGTATGTAGTTATTTTGACTCCAGCGAAAAACCGCCGGTTATTGTTAGTGCGCAAACACTGGCATTTCCGTAAAATTTGAATATTGTCAGTCAGATAAATGAACGATGATACCATTGTGAGAACTCCTAATGGAAATAATAATAAATAAAAAAACAGAAGAAGGAGAAGAAAAAAAGAAGAAGAAATAGTAGAGGAAGAAGAAAACAAAAACAATAAAAAAACAAACAAACAAGCAGCAGAAGATGATGGTGAGGTGGCGGAAGAAGAAGAAGAAGAAGAAGAAGAAGAAGAAGAAGAAGAAGAAGAAGATGATGATGATGATGATGATGATGATGATGATGATGATTTAGGTTATGAAGAAAATGGTGATCACGGTGATGATGACGATGATGACGATGATGATGATAATGATGATGGCGATGATGATGAAGAAGAAAAAATGATGATGATGAGGAAGAGTAACAGGAGGACAGTTAAAAAAGAAAATGATGTCTATAATAATGATGATAAAGAAGAAAAAGAAGTAGAAAACACTCATTACAATGAAGAAGGGGAATAACAGAAAAATGAATAAATAAATAAATAAATAAATAAATAATAATAATAATAATAATAATAATAATAATAATAATAATAATAATAATAATAATAATAATAATAATATATAAAACAACACGAGGCAGAACAATATGAAAATAAAAAGAGAAATTTGAATAAGAAACTGAACAATTTGAAGATGAAAAAGAAGATAATGATGATAACGGGGAGGTGAAGTGGATGATTGGGATTAGGGTCAGGGTTGGGGTGGGGTTGGGAAGGCGGACGTCGAAAAAGCAGTGGATGATAAGTAAAAAAAAAAAAAAAAAAAAAAAAAACGTCGGTAGCCGAACATAAAGACGGCAGTTGGACAACGTAATGACAGAAAAATGTAGATAATAAATAAATAAACGCATTTTGTCGTCGTTATGTTTCTAATATGTCCAGGTTTCCTTTGTTCATTCATCTATTTCGTATTATTATTGGCGTTTTGCTTTCGTTTTATTCTGCATCCATCTTACTACCCCCCATCCCTTAGAAAACACTCAATCTCCACTTACCAATCCAATTCTCTTTATTATTTCGTCTTACGTTCGCTTATTCATTGCCTTCACACACACACACACACACACACACACATATATATATACACGTATATATATATGCATATATATACATATATATGTATGTATATATATGCATATATACATATCTATGCATGTATATATATGTATGTATGTATGTATATATATATATATATATATATATATATATATATATATTATATATATATATGTTTCTTCATTCGTCATTGCTTTTTTATTCTTTACTTATTTACTTACTTATCGATTTATTTGCATACTTATTCACCCAGTTATTTATTTGCTTAACTCACTCGTTTATTTATTTATATACTGTCTTTGCTGGGCAAACATTTCGGATGTATCTCGAAGCGAGGATTTGTTCATCTATTTTATTCATTTTATTTTATTTATTTTTTATTTTTTTTCAAAATGGCTGAGCATTCCACGTGTGTCGTGTTCCGGCAAGATTATCTCCGTCGCCCCCAACTTCCTTCACCTAGAATAATCATCCATCAGCAGGAACAGCGACACTATAACCATCTGCACCAGGACAACTAACGACATAACCCCCTTCCTCCCCCCTTCCGATCGCCAAGGTTTGTCTCCAACCCTAGCTTTTAAACGAAATTCCCGGTCTCACTCACCGCCATTTTTTTTCTGCGTGTTTTAAACTTTTCTGCTGTTTTTTTCCCGCCACTTTTGTATTTAAGTTAAAGCTAAGATCAAAGAAATGTGTTTGTTTTTATTTATTTTAGTTTACTTAAATTTATTTCATGGATTGTTTTCTATTTCTTTTTTGTTTTGTATTTGGATCTGTCTGTGTTGTTTTATAACTATTTACTTCCAAAATAAATGAAACTTGAAAAAAAAAAAAAAATGAACAGATATCGGTGGCTAGTTTAAAACCATTTTCCTCTGTCCTTCAATTACACTTTTTTCTTTTTCTTTTTATCTCTCTAAATCTTTCCCTCGTTCTATTTCATGCGAATTAGTTCACCGGGAAAATTATTCTTCCTATATATATAGATTATTGTTTCTATAATAATACATATGCGATTTGCATAAATTAAAATATCATATTTAACTGTAATGTACGACTAGGTAACGGTATATATATATATATATATATATATATATATATATATATATATATATATATATATATATATATATATATATCATTTCATGTATCCACATATGTATGTTATAATATTTGATCTATGGATGCCAGTATTTACTTCAACAGTGTTTGATACGGTAGTCAATTTAGTGCAAAAATTATGACAGTACAGAGAAATTAACTTACACAGAATCTTCCGCGTTTCATTACATTGAGGGACGCTCAGGCGAAAATGCATGGTCTTTTTATATAAAGATGTGCTGTTTAGTTTAGTTTGCTAACCAATCAGTTTTATTGCTATTTTCGCCAACGGATTAATGTTTTTATTAACCAATGGCTGAACTTTATACAGTCACTGGTCCGACTAATATATATACATACATACATACATATATATATATATATATATATATGTATATATATATATATATATATATATATATATATATATATATAGATTGTTGGAGAGCTATTGGCTACACATTAGCAAACGTGTTTCAATGACCCCCTAGCAGGGAAAATCACCTCATCAGGCCAAAAACCATCCACGGTTTTTGGCCTGATGATGTGATTTTCCCTGCTAGGGGGTCATTGAAACATGTTTGCTAATGTGTAGCCAAGAGCTCTCCAACAATCAATATATTGCTCTGTTTCATGCATTGAGCACACTTTGGAATGACATATTGTGTTGTTGTTATGAGTTACTGAAAAATTCTACCAACATTATAATAATAATAATAATAATAATAATAATATATATATATATATATATATATATATATATATTAAAATTATTATTATTTAAAGTTTGTTTTTGAAATGTCGTTACTTTCAATACGAATTAAAACACTAAGCAAAAAAACAATTTTTTTTTACACGGTGGTCACCACTTATCAAGGCCCGGAAGCCACTCAGGGACAAGGGTTATTGCAAGTACAGTACGTTAGTGTGAAGATTTAATGAAGTGTTTACTTAAGAGGGCGGTTCATTAGGAATTTGTTAACCTTGGACTTAAAGATATCCAAGTTGTAGTCAGGTGGGAAAATAAAAACGTATAAATATAGGAATAAAATTATATAAAATTATATGATAATTGAAACAAACAAATAGGAAAAACAGGGAAAATTAAAACAAAAATAAATAATAAATAAAAAAATAAAAAATACGGAAGTACGGGTTAAAAAGGAAAACTATCTTTACATAACACCAAAACATGGAGAAAGTAATGAACCATGGCTGTGGAAATCTTTTTACCCGAATACGATGTCCAGCATGTTAAAAATATACCATTTGTTGTAAAAATCTAATGGATAAACACCTGGAGAAGTTGATGGGGTCAGGATATTTGTACGGAAACATAAATCGTAAAATTGCCACTCATTAATGAAACAGCTGTAATCGAAAAATCCTGGAAAGAAACGAAGGTTATAAAAATGAAAACGTGAGTCTTTGAATTTTCAACAACACTTTGCACTATATATGTATATATATATATATATATATATATATATATATATATATATATATATATATATATGTATGTGTGTGTGTGTGTGTGTGTATGTGTGTATATATATATTAAGGGAGAGAGGGAGATAGAGAAAAAGGGTGAGAGAGAAGGAGACAAAGCATTTGGTACTTGTAACCAATAGCAAACAATGGACTAAAATGGTTTTATTGATATATTCATAGGTTTTGGATTCAGCTAAACCTAGTCGAATTACACATATTACATAATATTACAGTGAAAAAATAGAATAGAAATAGTAAATGTATGGCTGTACAGATATATAAAAATAAATAAGAGGGTAATAATCAGTACATTTTAAATAATTATTCGAATCAATTCCTAAAGAAAATAATACTTATTAGTGTAAAAATTTACTTTAGAAAATCAGTAAAATACCTTCTAAGCACTTGGTATACTCGCTTCAAACAACATAGACAAATATTATACACCAGAGTGTTAACATAAGCTGGTCCCAGACAACTGAATGCTGAATAACAAATTACAATGGTGAAAAGTTATAAAAAAAGATTGATCGATATAATAAAAACTCCATATGCCGTGGAGTGTAAATACAACAGAAAAAAGAATTCTGTTGCATATAGATTTTTTTCATCAATTCAACCAAGGAGATACATTCAAGGGTGTATGGGTTACTCAAGGCATTTATGTCAGGGATTTTTTTATAAGAAAAAGATGGTGCTAGGTAACAAAATACGACATCGTCACAGTATATATATATAATCTGCATATATGTATATATATACACATATATATATATAATCTGCATATATATGTATATATACACATATATATAATCTGCATATATATGTATATATATATACATATATATAATCTACATATATATGTACATATATACACATATATATATATAATCTGCATATATATGCATATATACACATATGTATATATATAATCTGCATATATGTGTATATATACACACATATATATGTGTGCGTGTATGCAGATTATAAATATATATATATAGTGTGACGCCAACACACACACACATATATAACTTACTTGGAGTTTCATCAAATACTTTTGCGAGCAAAATCCGATCCCGCATTTTGCTAAATCCTACCCTCTGATAAGAAGGAAAGTATATCTTTGAAACTCCGCGGATTATGGACTATCCACTTCTTTAGTGTTTCCTTTTTAAAGTAAATATGTTTTGAACTCTTTTTCAAAGTATGTTTTTAACATGTTTTATTAACTACTTGTTCTTATATATATATATATATATATATATATATATATATATATATATATATATAAAATATATTTTAGTCATCGACATACAGACCTGTTTCGTTGTATCACAACTCATCAGTGCCGCTAGACTAACACCTCTCCCAAGCCGAGGATCGAACCTAGAACCGTCGTGATGACAGTCGGCAGTCCTACCCCCTTGACTACGGAATCGGTGGCCGAAATTAACCTGTCCGAACGATTATTTAAATAAACATTCGTCCGCTACTCGTAGAGGGCTCAAACGTTTGTTTGTAAACAAATCGCGAGCCTCGCATTATTTCAGCTAAATTAAGTAGCGAGTAAGATAATTTACGAGAGTGCTCTACCAAAGAGGGGAGCTTTATAAAATATAAAATATATTTTAGTCATCGACATACAGACCTGTTTCGTTGTATCACAACTCATCAGTGCCGCTAGACTAACACCTCTCCCAAGCCGAGGATCGAACCTAGAACCGTCGTGATGACAGTCGGCAGTTCTACCCCCTTGACTACGGAATCGGTGGCCGAAATTAACCTGTCCGAACGATTATTTAAATAAACATTCGTCCGCTACTCGTAGAGGGCTCAAACGTTTGTTTGTAAACAAATCGCGAGCTTCGCATTATTTCAGCTAAATTAAGTAGCGAGTAAGATAATTTACGAGAGTGCTCTACCAAAGAGGGGAGCTTTATAAAATATATTTTAGTCATCGACATATATATATATATATATATATATATATATATATATATATATATATATATATATATATACACACAGTTACTTCATTTACTCGCATAAAATTAATATACAGAAAGTATAGATTTATACATAAACGTTAAGTATTTACTTTAACAGTGCTCAATACGTAGGTAGAGCTAGTTAGTAAGTTATAAAATATATATGGCGATTAAGCTACACTAAATACTCCGCGTTTCATCCACTCTAGGACTTTTCAGACTTATCTTAACCCTGAAGAGTCCTAGAGTGGATAAAACGCGGAATATTCAGTGTAGCTTAACCGTCATATATATTTTATAACGTACTATATATATATATATATATATATATATATATATATATATATATATATATATATATACATACATATATATATACATATATATATACATATATATATATATATATATATATATATAGTATGAACGGAGATATAAAGTAAAAATTTACAAATAGTTTTTATAATTCGGCAGAATACTCCAAAACGTGTGTCCTAGGAAATCCTTAATCCACGGAGTTTCAAAGAAGACTCCGCAGATTAAGGATTTCCTATCCCACAACTTTTGGAGCAAATAATGCCAAATAATAAAAACTATTTGTAAATTTCTACTTTACAGCACTGTTCTTATTATTATTTATCGTAAGCTTCACCATCTCCATTGAATGTATTGAGCTTTTTAATTTGGTTGCGATTAACATATTAATAACTATATCTTTATTTGTTTTTGGAATTTGCTTTTTACTTGATTAGGAAATTCCCCCTCAAAGTGTTTCTCATATATATATATATATATATATATATATATATATATATATATATATATATATATATATATATATATATAAATGTGTGTATGTATACATATATATATACATATATATATATGTATATATATACACACGTTTATATATATATATATAAGTTTTCTAAACGTCGTTCTAGCACACACACGCATACATATACACACACTGTGTGTGTGTGTGTGTGTGTGTGTGTGTGTGTACTGGAACGACGTGTAGACAACGTGTTACTGCAAGCCAACTGACTTCAAAAACAAAAGAACTCTGAAGATATCGTAATGTTAGTATCAACAGGTATATTTATTTAAGAAGAAAGTAAAAACCGAAAAAAGAACAAGAGAGTGATAGAAAAAAAAAACGATTAGGAAACGTGTCGGAGAAGAAGATAATGTCACAATTCCGACCGAGATAAAATATCAACCAAATTCGAAAATAAGGACAGATAAATGTTCTGAATACGAAATAGTTCTAAATGTGTCAGTATAAGTTTCACATACCGTGTTGCGTCTGCCGATCCAATTGTTTTACTTTACATTTAAGTATTTTGATTCTACACGGTCACTAAACGGGCCACCGTCTACTCGTCGTAGTCCAACCAAAATATTATTCTTTTAAGAGAAACGATCAAAGGAAAGTAAGTCGTGGGGGGGGTAAAGCTAGATTACTCCGAGTCGGGTTTTTTTCCTTTCTAACAAAGCAAGCTGCAAGAGGCTTAGCTTTTAAGTTAAATTATCTGTATATTTTATTTAAGCTATAAAATTAGAGCAGAACAATATACATATATATATATATATATATATATATATATATATATATATATATATATATATATATATGCATATATATATATATACAAATATATACATATATATAAATATATACATATATATATGTGTGTATGTGTATATATATAAATACACATATATATATAAATATATATATATATATGTATATATATATAAATATATACATATATATATATAAATATATACATATATATATGTATATGTATATATATAAATACATATACATATATAT
This sequence comes from Euprymna scolopes, assembly GCF_053919585.1. Taxonomy (NCBI): domain Eukaryota; kingdom Metazoa; phylum Mollusca; class Cephalopoda; order Sepiida; family Sepiolidae; genus Euprymna; species Euprymna scolopes. Next base: position 22,540,027 of record NC_136513.1, on the reverse strand, counting down.
ATATATATATATATATATATATATATATATATATATATATATAATCTTTTCATATTTAAATTATTTTTTCCACTGGTTTAAGACGTTTTGTTAGTAGTTATTAACTTTCAGTTTTATTTACTAGCTGGCCGCCCGGTATTGCCCGGTCGTACAATACGCTTAAACATGATAGTTTAATTCATGCAAATTGCGTATGCATTATTATAGAATCAATCTTCTATTGATTATTATATATTACGAGGAATAATTTGCCCGGTAGACCAATTGGCAAAAAACAAATAAAAATAAATATATAAACACATGTAAAACAAAATACAAAAATAATAATGATAATTTCTTTCATTAAATTCCGTCTTTGTTTGTTTACAATATCACATTTGCGTTTGACAATGAATGCCCTGAAACAGTCACTTCTAATCAATGCTTATTTTTTAAATATTCAAACGAAGAAATGACTTGCGGCGATTTTAAATGGAAACTCTTCTTTTATCGTAAAATTGAACTCATTCAGAAGAAAAAATTAAAATAAAATGGTGAGGTACACCCGAGCTTGAACCGGTTCTGTCTGTAGTAGAATACTCCACCACCAAACTATATTTCCAGATGACAAAACTTCTGTTTTTTAAGAAGAAATGATTTGCTGATAATTGAATCTCCTTTGATTTGCTTGTGTAATGTAAAATTGCTCAGTAAAATTTGTTTTTATCTATAAGAAACAATGTTTTTTGGATCGGATTTTTTTCTAATATATTTTTTGTAAAACATAAGAAGTGTTTTCTGTTCTTCTATATTTTTGTAATACAAAAGAAGTGTTTTCTGTTCTTATATATTTTTGTAATACAGAAGAAGTGTTTTCTGTTCTTTTATATTTTTGTAATACACAAGAAGTGTTTTCTGTTCATATATATTTTTGTAATACACAAGAAGTGTTTTCTGTTCATATATATTTTTTGTAATACACAAGAAGTGTTTTCTGTTCTTATATATTTTTTGTAATACACAAGAAGTGTTTTCTGTTCTTATATATTTTTGTAATACACAAGAAGTGTTTTCTGTTCTTTTATATTTTTGTAATACACAAGAAGTGTTTTCTGTTCATATATATTTTTGTAATACACAAGAAGTATTTTCTGTTTGATAGGTATAGGCTGGATTTCTGTATAAAACATATCTAAGAACACTGCCAGACATGTACATTAGTATGAAATTTGCACAAAGATAGACTGAACCGTTTTGGAATCTATGAGGAACTCACACATACGCACACAAGGTGACTTTTACGTAATAGTAGATTTATAGATTTACGAACACAATATTCTGGATATTTTCATGACATGTTATCGATCTTTCGATGCAGTTTGAGTGATTTTGAATTTTATTTTGTCCCAGTAATTTCTAAATGTACATTGGAAGACTTTGTGGTCGTTAAGAATTACAATGTCTTCGGACATTGGCTTTTTGGATTTTATGCTTATACCTTCACACCTCGAGTAGCATTCTCTTCATTGTGGATCTTACTGAACACGACTTTATTAATTACCTGACTTTTTTTTATTGTACCTATTTACAATGCCTCCCCACGGAACAGAGTTAGACACCAGGGTCGTTTTTTAACGTGGAGAGAAGGTACAAAAATAAAAAAATTGTCTCAGTCGTGAGGGACTGCTCCTCCACTGAAAAAGATCAAGAAATGGAAGTGCAGCATCTGAAGAACAGCTACTACACTTTGATCTTGGACAAAAGGCCAAGAACAGTTATTTTTAGACTTTTTTTATTGTAATGAAATCTTTTGCACTACAATATCATCGATTCACAATTGAATTCCATTTAGCTTCAACCTCTGTCCCATCGACGAAATGTTGCATTCCTCTCTCTGTTCTACAAATATTTTAATGGTGAATTACACGCCCTTGTACCTCCTCGACGGGGGGATTGAGTTTGAAAATATAGAGATAGACAGACAGCTTTTTATATATTAGACTTATAATTAAATATATATATGCATGCGTAACATAATAGCCATTGGCTCACGTTTTAGTTTTTAGCCTTGCAAAAACCGCGCCTTCTTAGCTCAGGCATTAACGTAAAAGAACAAGTGAATCGAAACTAAATGTTTTGGTTTTGATTCCCGGTGGTTGCATACCAGTTATGTTTTTAAAAACCTTTTTAAATCGTTACTATATATTGGGTCCCATATAATATAGTGATAAATACGAAATCTGCACTAATCAAAATAGCATATTTAAGCGTATTTTACGATCGGACAATGCCTGGTGGCCTTCTAGCGTGTGTGTGTGTATATATATGTGTGTTTGTGTATATGTATATATATATATGTTTGTGTGTGTATATATATATATATATATATATATATATATATATGTGTGTGTGTGTGTATTTGTGTGTATGTATGGGTGTGTTGGGGTGGAGAGGGCTCCCGTAAGCCGTGGTGAAGGCAACCTTTCTAGGAGAAGTAAATCTCTAATTTAAAAACCAGTACCCGCATTAAGCTGGTCTTCAGTTTAACTTGTTGCTGGCTATATTGCTCTTGCTTGTTGCTGGATCTCAACAACCGAGAGAGAGAGATTTAGCTGTCGTACAAAGCTAAGACTCTGTAACATCATCTGTGCATAGATACTCCCTCAAGCATTTGTCTATTAAAATGACCATTTGGCGATAGAAGTCATTTTTGGGCTCATGGACTTTTAAGTGTCTGAGGGAGTGGCATTCGTCTGACAAGACGTTGCAATCATCATATATATATATATGCACACACACACACAAACACACACACACACACACACACACACTCTTTATATACTGGCATTTCAAGGTCGAAACATGCTGCCGGGAAAATGGTTTAGTCCCATCATATTTAAGATATACCGATATCCTAACTTGTTAAGATTAATGAAAGTGGAGTATCTGTTAGATGTATGGGAGCATAAAACGCATTCAACGTCGTCTATGAAAATCCAACCGGGAAGAAACTACCAAAGATTAAAAAGGAAATAACTTTGATAGCTTAAATAGATACAGCTTACTTCCGTATTCAAACGCAACTGATGTCGGTTAATAGTTATTAAAATAAATGAAATATGAATTAAATTAAATATAAATTAAATAAATTATGTTTAAATAATATTCCTAAACAGAATAAATGAAACAAGTTTATTACCAACAATCATCAAAGCTTGTTTTTTTTTAAATATAATATGTAAATGAGGTGAATTATATCATGTAAATTTCCTTTGAATGAATCGTATATATAGAAATTGTACTAGTATAAAAATGTAAGTCTGGAATATGAAAATTTATTTGTAAAACAGCATACCTTTTTATATTAATCAAATTGTGAACAAACAGGAATGCGATTTTAATATAATATCTATCTATCTATCTATCTATCTATCTATCTCTATCTCTATCTCTATCTCTCTCTCTCTATATATATATATATATATAGAGAGAGAGAGAGAGCGAGAGAGAGAGAGAGAAAGATAAAAAGGCACAAACCGAGCTATGTGTTCATCAACGTTTCGTCTGTATTTCGAGACACCCTTTTGATGAATGAAATAAAGAGGAAACGTTGATAAACGCTTACGTTTGTATGTTCCTTTTTATTTCTCTATTTTGTCGGAATAGTATTTCCATTATTCTCATCATATATATATATATATATATATATATATATATATATATATATATATATATATATTTAAATAGTCAACCATATAGGAGCATATTCGTGACCACACACACACACACTCACACACACACGCACACACACAGATGTTCGGCTTTATATTATAGATATATATAATATATATATATATACACAGAGAGAGAGAGACGTTAAATATATATATATATATATATATATATACAAATATATATATATATATATTTGTATATATATATATGTATATATATATTTAACGTCTCTCTCTCTGTATATATATATATATATATATTATATATATCTATAATATAAAGCCGAACATCTGTGTGTGTGCGTGTGTGTGAGTGTGTGTGTGTGTGGTCACGAATAGGTTCCTATATGGTTGACTATTTAAATAAAAATGGTTACATATAATGATAGAAGATGTATCGAGGATCAGGAATGGGTATGTTTGATCTGGCAGAACGGTGGTTCATTAAAATTGTGGGGTCTGCGTTCGCTCCTGACCCCCAAAGTATGGAAATAAAAAATGAAAAAAAAACATTTAAAAGGGTTTTTGATATAGATGTACATAAGAATACGTTGATAAGTATGTTTCAACTTAAATAGGGATGGTATAATAAAATTGTGGGGTCTGCGTTTGCGCCTGTACTCCATGAAAATATGGCACACACTTTAATAAAGACTTTTCATATCTATTTGCGTAAGTATACTTTGATAATTATGTTTCAGTTTGAAGAAATATGGTATAATAACATTATTGGATGTTCGTTCGCGCCTGACCTCCATAGAATGTAAATATGTCACAAAGTTTAACAAGTTTTTTTTTTAAAAGGATGAGTGTCCACAATAACACCCTAACTTTAATCTTAATTCACGTGAGCGTTTATTCTTTTTTTTTAGTTGCATCATATTGTGTCGAATTAATTCACCTCTTCAATTCACGTTCTTATTAAAGTGAAAGCCAAAAAATAAAAAAAAAATCCGAACTTTAGACAATTCTCGACACAAATTTTGCATAACTCTGTTTTTTCCTTCTCTACTTGCACGTGGCACTCTTTCGAAAATAGATAAATAGATAAATAATAAAAAATAAGAAGGTTACTTCTTATCGTGTCAAAAGAAGTAAAAAAACCTGCTCACGTGATTACGTGTCTTTTTAAAAACATTTACATAACCTTTTTATTTTTATTTATATATCTGTTTAAGTCCTTTTTGTCAGTGTACTAGAAGGAATTCAGTTGATTACAACTCTTTCTGCGTATTCTTTACATTGCAATAGTACAGCCCTGAATCCGACGGCGCAATACTACACATTCAATACTATAAAACTGAAACGAAGCTGTTCTGCTTAAAAAGGGCGTCATTTTCTTCTTATTCATATTTATATCGATTCTTTGCTTTAAAAAACTTAAGTAATTGCGTGTTTACTTTTTTAATATCCCATTGTGCTGTTTCGGATTATTTTACTAAAGTAATTAAAGCTTCATTATTTTACAAAACTCTTTTAGTTTCTCTGTTTTTCGATATTTGGTCGGTATTATTTAGTAAGAGTGTTTAGCATAAAAGCCAACAAACGACTACCCGAAAAAATAAATATAAAAGAAATAAATTTTACCATAGTCAATAAAAGTTCAGTTCATGTTTTTTTTTGTTTTGAAATAGTTTTTAATGCTGTTTACTTGAAATAATTTTAGCGAACCGAAATTAAATCGAAATTTGTAGGCGATAACTACTTAAATGAATTTTTATATAAACTACACATGCCATAATCGAATATTCCTCAAGCACAAAATAATGGAAAACATTAAAATATGTTTATAAATATTTCTTACGTTTACGTTAAATTGTTAACACAGATAGCTCAGGTGTCCCTTCTTCAAATTGAAAACGGGGCTCTCCATTTCAAAGTCGCTGCCATTTTGATTTTTTTTAACCGGTTCGTGAATTAAAATTTTTTTTTTTTTACAAACTACTTAAAAATACAAACAAATGCACTTTTCTACCATAAAAATAACTTTTATTGACTATGATAACATTTATTACTTGTATATTTATATTATTATATATGTAACATCTATTTCTTGTATATTTATATTATTATATATGTAACATTTTCTCTTTGTAAGGAAACATCATTTTGTTGGTAACTCTTGGCTATGAATGGAAACAAAGTTGATATAAAAAAATATATTTTCGCGAAAATTATCTTTACTTTTATCATATTTTGCTTAGGGTAAAATTTTTGAGTATCAAAACCCATCTCAACAACCCCCTCCTTTTCATAAACTACCATATTTCATCAATCACAGTCCATTTTCTGTAGGCTGCTTTTGAACCCAGTCAACGACGGGTACTTCTGCTAGTATATATGCATATATATATATATATATATATATATATATATATATATATGTGTGTGTGTATGTGTGTATACATTTTAATAATTCTTACTCCTATCTCTCTCTAACACATATATATATAAATATATATATATATATATATATAAAGATATATATATATATGTATGTGTGTATACATTTTAATATTTCTTATTCCTATCTCTCTCTAACATATAAATATATATATATATATATATATATATAAAGATGTATATATATATATATATATATATATATATATATATATATATATATATATATATTCTGTTTCTTTTTATCATCGTTACGAAAGGAGGTAACCTTTGGCATCATGGCTTCCATGAATTATACACGAAAAAAATAGTAAATATTTCTATTACTCATTGCAACTTCTAAAAACAATACTGACATCACAATTTTCGAAAGAAATAAATGTAGCCTTTCCTTTCAAACTAGAACGCATGAATCACTATCATAACAATAGCACTCCGAGCGTGCCTATCTCCGGCAACGCGGACCGATTACTTCACTCAAACGAAATAAATCAATTTTTCTAATATTTCTGGCATTGTAACTATTTTCACATGGTTGGAATTTAAGTGTTGTGTTATTTTTTATTTATTTATTTATTTATTTTTTTACGCATTACGGCCATTTTGTTTTTAAGATTTATTCAATCAATTTTCACCCCAAACAAGGCACTGTGCCACTTTGCAGTAAGGGGCTACTATCGGGGATATAATTTGCAAGGATAGAATGAAGGGAGATGAGCAGCAAGATGTCTGTTCACATTGTAGTTGAACTTCTGCATGTCAGTACAGTTGGGAAAGCAGAATCCTGGAAGGGAGTTCAAAGTCTAGCAGTTCTGGAAAAGAAACTATTGGAGTAAAATGCTTTCTTACATCTACTGATCTCTACTGTGAAGGGGTGGGACTTAGCTGCTTCTCCGGTTTGTCGGGGATATTTAGGTCGAGCGATACAAGTGTTTTTATTTCATCAGTGCATTATTAATTATTGATTTATTAAAAGGGAATGTTTAAATCTCTTTTTTTTTACCATATTGTAATTATTCAATCAACCTAGGATCATTACCGTATTGTAATTATTCAATCAACCTAGGATCATTACCGTATTGTAATTATTCAATCAACCTAGGATCATTACTTAGAACTGCTTATACAGCGGACCTTATACGTTCCGCCACGAGTCCTGATCTACATGACAAGACATATGGAAGTGATGGCCTTTTATGTATTGCAGGTTCAATCTTACGTCCAGGGACACAAAGAATATAATTATGGATTAATAAAGATTAATATAAATATATAAATTTTCAAGTCTGTAGAAAAATAATTGCCAGAGGAGTGCGACCATTTCTCACACAGACGGACACAGACATATGTATGTATATATGTATGCATAGTAACAGATGTAACCGGCATTGCATGGTATTAAACGTAACGTTAAATTCCTGAAAAAAATGAAGTAAAAAGATGTAAAGAAACTGAGACATGTGCAGTGGAAGTAAAAAAAAAATATATACTCGAGCTGAGATCGAAACCAAAACCTAAAGACAGTAATTTAAGAACGATAACCATTAGGCCACCTTACCACGTTTTTAAAAAGTGTTTCTTTTTCCGTTCATCGATGATGAAGGCACTCTATCTCCATGAATCAACCTTGCGTTAGTCACTTGGGTATTCCAAACATGGTTAGCCCCATGAACTGTTTATACATCCCCAATACAAAAACGCTTATAATGTTATTATTTTGTAAAATATAATTATCCTGCTAGTTAAGGATATATCTACACTTCCTGTTGAAGAGTTTGAATCACTTGTATCTTGTTGACATTAATATAAAATAATACAGCAAAATAGATTATAAAACTAAAGATAAATTAAGATATAGTTAAGCTCATAGTTACAAGACTGAAAGAGTAATAAATTGTAAATAAAATAATAATCCCATCCAAAATTAGGATAAAGAACATACCAAACCATATTAATTTCGTATAAAATATTACACGATACATACTATGCGCTTATGTCTACAAATTTTCATTTTCACTGGAAAAATACAAAAATATATGCATCATAATATCATACCTACGTTAGACAGTTAGGGTGACTGGACATCCCAGAATGACAAAGCGACGTCTACTGCAAAGGAAAACCGATATACAACTTCGCCATACCACGTGTGCTATACCCTTACTGAGTCAGGAGAGTACTGGGAGGTAGAAAAAGAAATAAGTTGCCAACTACGAATTAGGAGCACTTAAACAAAATTGGAGTGATAAAGCACCCTATAGGACTAACGCATGGTTAAATACGTTTCGTGTGGAAATCCGTATATATGCCAAAGTTCGGTATAAAGTTTCTCATTTTTTAGATGAGGTTTGATAATTTGGAATACTTCGGACTACTGTTCTCATATGGAGTGTTACTTTCACAACGTTTGGATCGACGTAATCTGCAACCTTCTTCAGCTATATCTTGTCGGACTCGAGAATCTTTTTTGTTGAACTCGCGAATCTTTCTCTCGCCGCTCATAATGTAATTGCTTCTGCCCGATCATGACTGACGGAATGTATGTTTAAGCCTCTTGCTTGCTTGGGGAACATAGAACCGCAACGATGCTCCTCCAACGGACCCGGTTCTGGCTGGTCCTCTTCAGTCCGGCCCATGTCATTCCGGCAGCTCTGGTGTTAGCCTTAATGCTTCTTTTCCATGTCTGCCTCGGACGGCTGAGTAAATAGCAGAAGCAAAGGCCAGTGCAACTACAACAAGAGAACATGAGAGAGGTTGACAAGTTTATGTATCTGGGCAGTGTTCTCAGCAGGGATGGAGGAGCCGATGAGGACATCAAGCGACGGATAAGCAAAACCAGACACGCCTTCAACATCTTAAGACCAATCTGGAGAACAACAGCCCTCTCGCTCCGGAATAAGATCTAAATTTTCAACACCAATATGAAGTCGGTTCTACTCTATGGCTAAGAAACGTGGAGAGTGACCAAGACCAACAGCCACAAACTCCAGACATTCACCAAACAGATGTCTCAGAAATATCCTAAACATCAGATGGCCAGAAACTATCTCCAGTGAACAACTATGGGACAAAACCAACCAAACCCCATTGGAAATAAAAGAGATCAAAAAACGAAAATGAAACTGGATTGGCTACTCCTTGCGGAAGCCTGCATCAAACATCACCAGGCAGGCCCTTGAATGGAACCCGCAAGGGAAGCGGTTGAGGGAATGAGGGCATACTAAATCTGTGGATTAAATGAAGGATTTCCTTCGAAATTTTATGCACATTCCTAAATTCGACTAAACAAAACTGATGGATACACCGGAGGTTACATCGACCGAAACGTCGTGAAAATAACACTCAGGTTGGGAACAGTAGCATAAAAGATCTCAATAATACGGAAGATTCCCAAATTTGACAAAAAGCATATAAAAAAAAAAGGTTGGGAGTTACATCTGCTCTAACAGTGCTAATACAACACCCAAAATGTGAATAGTTACATGGGAAATCGAAATATTCAATCATAATCTCTTCATTTTTATATTACAAACTAGCAGACCATCATGCGTTGTCCGGTCGTCAAATACGCTTAAATATGATATTTTAATTCACCTAGATTTCGTATTTATTAGCATAGTCATATCGATTATTATATTGTACTCAATATATGGTAATATTTTCACAAGTTTACAGAAATAACTTGACTGCCATCAGATAGAATGAAAACTAAAACATTTACCCCATCAAATTTAGTTATTACCGTTTAAGCTATTGTCAGATGGGTAAAAAGGGTTCTAATTTAACCGCCTTTAACGTATACATGTATATTTACGCATGCATAGAAGAGCACTATAAGTCAACTTACGCCTGCCAAGTAACAACTTTTTTTTTCAATTAGGAGCTCTTAGCAACTATTTTTGCCGCCTAAAGATTGAGTCGAGTTTCTTCTATAGATCCGAATCTCCTATATATAAATTTTCAAGTCTGTAGACTAATAATTGTCAGAGGAGTGTTACCATTTCTCACACAAACGGACACGGACATACATGTGTATATATGTATGTATAGTAGCAGATGTAACCGGCGTTACATGGTATTAAACGTGACGTTAAATTCCTGAAAAAAAATGAAGTAAAAAAGATGTAAAGAAACTTAGACATGTTCAATGGAAGTTACTTACCATGTGTTTAAAAAGTGTTTTCAAACCTACTTATGTTTAACATAAGGAAGCTGCCATATGAATGATTCGCGCATGCACAGCCGTGAAACAGTTGACAAACATTAAAAAAATACGATGACTCCCAAGTAAAACTTTTCAATTTTGACCCTTTAGCTGCCGATTTTTCCGGATAAAAAAACTATTATTTTTTTTCACGTATATGAATACCCTTTATACCAAATTTCAAGTCTGTATATCAAATATTCGTTGAGTATATAGGTTGAGAATTGTTCTCACAAACATTCCCACTTATATATATATAACACCATTGAATACAAGAGAAAAAAAAATGACTGTTGTTTAGAGTTAAAATTTGTGTGAAAAAGAAAAACCAAACAACAAAAAAAAGAAATTTATTTCTTTTGTTTTCATTTAATTTTACTCTATATAAAAAAAAACCTCGCATTATTCTTGGCTTTTAATTTTACCTTATAATTTTCTTCAACAATGCTTCAAGCAAACTACAATCTACTTATATATATATATATATATATATATATATATATATATATATATATATATAAGTAGATTGTAGTTTGCTTGAAGCATTGTTGAAGAAAATTATAAGGTAAAATTAAAAGCCAAGAACAATGCGAGATTTTTTTTTATATAGAGTAAAATTAAATGAAAACAAAAGAAATAAATTTCTTTTTTTTGTTGTTTGGTTTTTCTTTTTCGTGTGTGTGTATTTATATATATATATATATATAAATACACACACACGCACACACACACATACACACATATATATATATATATATATATATATATATATATATATATATATATATATATAATTTATGGCAGATCATCATATAATAATTAGATAACTTTGACAGACAGTTAAATCATTTAAAAATAAATGTTTAAATTTCAGCAGTATTTCTCGCGGTTAACCGTGGCCGAATTGATTTGGTCTTTGCTAATAGAATCAGAGATGGCTTCTGTTGCTAGGATCGGATCTATCGACTGGTGTTTGATGGGGATGAAACACTAGTGTCTGTAGGTATTTAATAATTAATGTAGTATATATATATATATATATGTGTGTGTGTGTGTGTGTGTGTACTTCTTAAAATGTCTTAAGAAATTTATTTACACTTAACAAATATTCAACGAATGAAATGCAACCAATTGGTAGATTTATAAGTAACAAGTAAGAACTCCCGACGTTGCATCGCGATTTAACGCAGACACCACCATATTGGTATGGACAAATCAAAAGTATAAAACATGTTTTTTTATAAACGTCAAGCTCGAATGCAGACCCCACGATATTATTGGCATATATAAATTAAAAATAAAACGCAGATTTTTTTTATAAATGTCAAGTGCAACGCAGACCCCACTATATTATTCTTATGAAAATATGAAAATATTATTGACATGAATAAATTAAAATAAAATTATTTAAAAAATACTGTTTTTTTGCAATTATTAAATTATTAAATTATTGTTAAGGCTCTTTGGCCCTAGGTGAAGATCAAAGTGTAGTATTTGTACTCAACAACATCCCCGATATTTTCTACCGGAAATTATTACGTAATTATCTTCCTTTCAATAAATTGCAAAATACAGACAGACATACAAATAAACAGACAAAGTGTCGTTTATATATGTAATGATTTAATTGCAGAAATTCTCCTCTGGCCCAAAGTACACTCGGTTTATTCGCACATTTAAAATCCTCGGAGAAGCATTATCACTGTCACAAACATCAACAGTCGAAGCAGCTGCCATTTTCCCCTCTAAATAAAAAGTGACCTTATTGCTCCCACTCGACACCGGTACATATTCTGCACTTGGGTCATATGTAGAATTGCCCCGTAATTTTCTGGATCATACACTTATACACATACCATATCCTTTCCTTCTCCCGATTCCAAAATTAATGATCCTTCCTTCTTTCAAATTCAACCAAATCTCATTGGCTGCGAACAAACTATTCGTCCATTCCAGATTGTAAATCATAATTAAAAAAGAACACTCCAGCGATTAAAACACATGACTTCCCTTTACATCAGAGGCTATCATTTTAAATAAATTACCCCGATTACAAACACATTATCACATCGATTACTATTCATCGCTACTCGCTAATAGCTATCATTTCTTCTTCGTTTCCTACTAGCTACATAACCCTTACTTTATTTTTATATTATGCTGGACTGATTGGTTGTTTGGTTGGTTGTTTTGTTTTACGGCATATCAACCCTTTTCAGGTTATTTACTGCCGAATCTGCTGATTTTGAAGAACGATTTTTTTTAATATAGTATATTTGTTTTTTAAGTCGTAATCTATTTAACCCATAGTTGGGACCCTAACAGGTGCTACCACTCCGGGTCAGAGTGGACCTGGGAGCAATGGCAATTAAAGTGTGGCTCCACACTCCTAAGGCCTGCAAGCTGGGGCCCTCACCATCGGATATAGTTTTAGGTCATATCCAGGACCGTATGCTGGACTGAGATTCTTTCTTTATACACGTGTTGACCTTATTCATAACCAACTGATTACGCTATTACGGCTATCGTGTGATTTAAAAACCCTTAAACTGTCTAGAGTGTTTACTTTCTTAATCATTTACAAACAGCTATATAAACCCTTCGTTTTGTGTGTGTGTGTGTGTGTGTGTGTGTGTTTTTACACTTTAGTATTCTTGGAAAGAACTAATGCAGTATGAAGCTATACAATGATTACATATGTTTTGTTGTATAATCTAATTTAAAAAAACATTCCGTGTCGACAGAAAGAGTAAAGAAACAGGCATGTTAGCGCGAACTTTCAGGTTACACCGACCACTGACAAAGATAACAAGAAAGAAAATATACGCGGAGATATATTAATATTTAGGTAAACTTTTACTTTGAAGCCCCTCTCACGTTCGTATGGAAATATATATATATATATATATATATATATATATATATACATATATATATATATACATATATATATATATATATATATATATATATATTGGTGTGCTAAAAACGAATATGCTAACCGTTTCCGTCACAGAGAAAGTTTTCATGATATGAAGAAATTAATTTTTCAAAATGTAAGTGATCAATTTGCAATGTAAATTTCACTTAAAATGAACACCCACTTTTTGGCCACATATTGAGAGGCATTTTTTGTTTGTTTATTTTCTGCTTTCACCTTTCAATAAAGACACGAAGAAATTAAAAAAATAAAGATAACTCTGTATACAGATACGTATAATTCCTTATGTTATCCTAGGTGACCATTTCTGTACGTATAAATGCCCATATTTTTTGCTGAAAACAAGTACTTTTCCAGATATTAAGCAATGTAATTCCTTATGTTATCAGTGGTGACCATTTTTGTACCCGCAGCAGCGCGCATAATTAAATAGTTTTCCAGATATTAAACCATGTAATTCTATATGTTATCAGTGGTGTCATATTTTTGACGCGCATGTGCGTCAAAAATATGCTCGCGCTTGCGCGTACACACATGGGCATTACTGATAACACATAGAATTAAATAGCATAACTACTTGTTTTTCATCTAATTTTAAATGTTTACTACACTATGTGAGAAGGCAGTTTGGTACGTAAGTGTACATTCACCAGTCTTTGTTTATGTTACCGCGTGCTCGTTCGTAGCGTAAACGAATGCTGTGAAATGGCGGAAGGGTTCAGAGGTTAATACCATACACACGGCAAATTTTCGACGGAAACGGTTATCATATTCTTTTAAAGCACATCGAAATCTACAAAGAAATTTTTTTTTTTCTATACGAACGTGAGACGGGCCTTAAAATAAAGTGCTCCCCATATTTATATGCATAGAGAGGAAGTGGCAAAGACAGGCAGACAGACAGACAGACAGACAGACAGACAGACAGAGACAGAGGAGAGACAGACAGACAGATAATGAGAGGAAGGGACAGATAGAGATAGAGAGATGAGAGACAGAGAGACCAGCAGTGTTACACTTTCACTTAAGGACTCATTTCATTTGTGTTATGAATTCATTCACGCCTACCGATACGTTTTATAGGCGTTATTTCGAATCCCAGTTAAGTGACACCTTGGACGTGACCAAGGTGACAACAGTACTTACTTTTTCTTGTTTTCCACTTAGCGTTTCGCGTTCGAGCCTGAGTACTGCTGGTTACTTTTTTTTCTTTTTTTTTAAGCTCGCCACGGTGCTAAATGCTATTTGCATTTTGCATAGGGGTTGCTAGAGTAATACTGTTATGCGTAGAGCACAAAACGAAATATAGGTATATTTTGCTTTTATGTTATATATGAAAAAAATACGTGCTTTTATCATACAACGTGTGAAAGCATGAGCAATACCCTGCTCTCATCAGCCGTCAACCAGAATGATAACACAGTTTCGGTGGCCTAAAACAGGACTGCCACTTCTGGTGCCACCAGCAGCTATGAGAACTTTGCCGCCGAGCAGGGTATTAATGAAAAAAAAAACAAAAAACAAATAAACTTAATCAACTAGAAAAGAAAGAGAAAAAATGCCGTCTTCTCATGAAGTCTTTCAGGTGTCGGTTAAGTCCTACTGAATGTATCCAATCAGAGCCCTTCGAATTTGCGACCGTTATAAACGGCGCGTTTGGAATTGTGGTAAAAAAAAGAAAGCAGAGAGAAGAAAAAAAGGAAAAGAAAGAAAGAAAAGTGTAATTTAGATACTTTTATTTATGTTTAAACGGAAATACGTCAGAAACCTAATTAACTTGCTGTGAACAATATTTATTTCAAACATACATAAAATTTCTTTCTGTTGCATGAGATCAAAATTTATCTAAGTTTACTTTGTTGCAATTTGTAAACTGTTCCATTTCTATTGTTTATACTTTAAACACAATTCTGTACATATTGTTTAACATACTTAATAATTGTTCATCGTTTAAATAAAAAAATCCTGTATATAGTTTTCCTTTTCTTCAATAACTTTTACATGTTTACATGGTAAGGTACACGTGAATACAGGAATTCAGTTCATTTGAAGGTCTGAGAGTAGTTTTCCACCTAAACTCCAGTCTTGCCAACATATATATCATACTCTACTCGCGGTATTAGTACGCACGGGCTGATCTACACTGCAACCACCAATTTTTTTTATTCGTTCATAGTATTAGCGCGTGGCAATCATGAAAGCAACTAACAAAGTTACATTTTGGGGAAATGCTTTACCAGCTAAACCCCCACTCACAAAATGGGGTGTTTATTCCGAAAGCCGTTCTTAACATACGGAGGTTGGTGGTGTCCATTCTGAAAGCAGTTCTTAACGTGAAAAGGTTGGTGGTTGCGCTACAACAACAACAACAACAACAAGAGAAATACTTCAATTTTTTACGCGGGGGGAAGAGGCATACTAACACCGCGCAACGCCGGTTAACGGGGCCTGCTAGTATTATATAAGTAGAATTTCTAAACAATCTCAATTCTTTTTACAAAGGTTACTCTTGAAAAGTATTTGCGATTCTGTTGATATTTTACAATCACTATTTTATTGTTTCTCTTCTTGTAGCGCCTTTTTTTTTTTTTTTTTTTTTTTTTTTTTTTTTTTTTTTTTGTAATGCTAAACATAGAAGTTGCTGATACCGCATTTTTCTCCTCTGTCCTCTGGAAACATTTTTTTTTCAAGTTTCCTTTTCTTTTTAAGTGAAACATATCCCTAAGTCGCCAATCATCATCATCATCATCATCATCATCATCATCATCATCATCATCATCATCAACGCGGCCCTTTGTGGTGAAGTAGCTTTGGAATTCAGCCTCTTATGTCCAACATCTGTGACCCCCTTTTTTTTATTGTATGTGTGTGCGTATGCCTAACTCTTATGATAAGCTTCCATTAAAAGAACCTGACCCCTCTCGCGTCTCCCTCTCTACGCGCAACCCCGAACTACACGGCCCGTACCCTACACATTTTTCTTTATTCTTTTCTTTTCATTTTTGTTTTAACCGCCGACCTATTTAGGCCTGTGCTCTTCAATTCTGATCCCTCTCTCCAAACTTTTGTTTTTTAATGCCTCATGCGCTTTTGTCCACCACACTTGTTCATAGCTTTAGAAGCAAGGTCATCTCTGTAATAGGCCTTGCAATCGTGCAACTGTTATTTTTCTTTACATACTAAACAATAAGGACCGCATTTTTATCCTGTGCCCCTAAAATCAACAGAGATTAGACCATTCAAATGATTCTGTCCCTGTTGATTTTGAGGTGGGGGTTAAGTTCTGTGTAGTTCTAGGAGGTCCACCCTCTCAGGCTTTACCTTATTTCTTAAGAAGGGTTTAGTTTATTGCTAATCGCCCAAGACGTACTTACCGGGAAATGCCAACGGGGCGGTCCAGGCACTTTTTGCAGGTCAGAGTGCCCTTCTTCTGGGGCGTAGACTTTTCAATCCAACTTTACGAGCCTGCTTTCTAAGTGCTTTCAGTGGGAGAGAACTAAACTAAAGAACCGCAATGAACTAATTGATATATTTTATTATTATTGGCAAATTTCTATCAAGTAAGAGCCATGTTATTTTGAATTAACTTATGAAACAGGCATTTATTAGAATAAACTAGAAGATATACCAAGCGTTTCCCGATATTAAAGGAAACATTAAATTCCCTATAAAACAAGTGAAGCATGCATGGTCCCCCGTGAGTGCACAATGAACGAGGCATAAAAAATGACTAAGTTCAGCATTTGCGCCCCCCCATTTAGCCCCAAAAGTCCTCAAGGCCTTAACATATTTCAATTTGAGTTCAGCAACATGCAAACTACTTAATAGACATACACAGACAATTTTGGACAAATATGATAAAATAGTCCCCAAAAATTGAGTGTTTTCGTTAGCCCTAAAAGAGTTCCTGGGGAACACCCAAGAGTTATCGCGAAGTATAGACTAACATTATATAGAAATCAGTTGCAACTTTTCAGAAAAGTTTATGAAAATCCAAGGCATCAGTTTTTCTTTAAATAAGCACAAAAGTGTCAATTTTAGTCATATTAACCCGAAAGGCACCCCTGGGGGGGGAGGGGCAACAGGAGTTTTCCCAGAAAATCTGTTCTGTTACTTTTTTTTACTCATATCATGTTTAATGATTGTGCGAATTTTCCACAAATTCCAAGGCATAGTTATTGAGAAAAGTACGAAAAGACGAACGGACGAACGGACGAACGGACAAGGGTGAGTTTACAGGTCCACTCTCCTTTTATCGGGGGGTCA
>NC_136513.1:22510000-22517500 GCF_053919585.1 Euprymna scolopes | reverse complement strand
CTACACATTGTATAGTATATCTAGCATGATAGATGTTTTCCTTTTGTGCGTCTAAGTGTGTACGAGCAGGGTTGTCATTGTTGATACTACACAAGGCTCATTTATCCGACATTAAATTGATGTGGTGTTCTGCTAAATCCAGGGACTTACGAAACGCTTTTCACAATTCTGTAATGCCACTGCACAAAGACGCAATTTCAAAAGGAAAGATAATAAAAGTAATGAATATACATACATACATACATACATACATACATACATACATACATACACACATACATCTACATATATTAATATATATATACTTATCTATCAATCTCTCTCTCTATATATGCCTATATATATATATACATACATATATATACACATATATTTCTCTCTCTCTCTCTCTCTCTCTATATATATATATATATATATATATATATATATATAGAGAGAGAGAGAGAGAGAGAGAGAGAGACAGAGACAGAGACAGAGAGACAGAGAGGGAGAGGGAGAGGAGAGAGAACCTCTCTCTTTCCCCCTCTCTCACATACACATTCTATCTCGGAGTTTATATATATATATATATATATATATATATATATATATATATATATATATGTGTGTGTGTGTGTGTGTGTGTGTGTGCGTGTGTGCGTGTGTGTGTGTGTGTTGTCGAATGAACGAAACGAGCGGTGATTGCAATGGCGTCGCTTTTGATACTTGCAGCATATTCTTAGGTTCTGAAAAGAGTTTCTAAAATGGTAAAAACGGCACTGCGGAAGCAAAAGTGATTCGTTTGTCGCCACCCGGCATTTTCCCTTTCAGTAGTTCTCAGCGAATATTGCCTCATACCCGACGCAGATTCACCTCACCCAACTCGCTCCCGTTTCGCGCCACAACATACTTCGCAAGTTCGCGCTAAAAGTGTTTCAAAAGCTGAAAAGACGTTTAGATTCATTTTTCTTGTTGTTCTTCTTATTTTTAATTCAGTTTCTTTTTGTTCATGTGTTTTATCACTTATGTTTCTATTCGAAATTTATTTTTATTTTTATTATTGTTTTGTTTGTTTTTATTTTAATTTTTTTTTTTTTTTACTTATGATGGGCTGGTATGCTTGTTTGCTTAGCTTTAATTAGAGCGAAAGTGCGTCGTGCCATTTCTGCTTTCTGCGATGCTATTGTTGCGTCGAACAGACGATAGAGGAGATGACAACAATGTGTCCGGATATCGTTTGAAGACTAACCGTTGGAAATAATCAGTATATATCAAGACAGGGAGCAAGAGAGAGAAAAAGTGGCTGTGTGTGTGTGCGTGTGCGTGTGTGTGTGTGTGTGTGTGCGAGAGAGAGAGAGAGAGAGAGAGAGAGAGGGGGGAGGATTAGAAACAGAAAAAGACAAAGGGAGACAGAGACAAGGCAAACTGGAAAAGAAAGTGAATGGGATAAATTGTATATATATATATATATATATACTCGTATACAATAGCGGCTCTAATAAAACGGAAGATATATATATATATATATATATATATATATATATATATATATATATATATATGTGTGTGTGTGTGTGTGTGTGCGTGTGTGTGTATTTGTAAATATATATATATATATCTTATGACGTTTCTGAGTTTTTGAGATGATGTTTGGTTATTTGTATTTGTCATCTTGAGTGTGATTTAAAAAAAAAAATTTCTCTATCCAGTCATGGCTTACGGAACAAGAACACGCTACCCCGGTGACATAAATAAAGGGTTCCGCTCGAAATTCCGTCCAAATTCCTAAGTTTGACAGAAACATTACCGAGTCCGACAAGATATACGGAGGTTACATCGAACGAAACGTTGTGAAAATCACACTCAAGATGAGAACAGTAGACCGATGAATAATAATACATATATCTTAATAGTTTTACACACACACACACACACACACACACACACACACACACACACACACACACACACACACACATATATATATATACATGCGAGATCCGCTGTTCGTTTATGAACAAAGATACGCGATTTGAGCGCTATAACAGTGGCGGGCAGATGTTTATTTAAATTGGACATTTGTTAAGGTTATTTACGGGCGTCGCTACCGTGGGTTGATGAGTAGAACCGCGGACTGTCAACGCGATGGTACTAGGTGCACTCCTCGGCTAAGGACAGGTGCTAGTCTAGCCGCATTGATGAGCTGTGATACAACGAAACAGGACTGTATGTTGACGACTACATTATATATATATATATATATATATATATATATATATATATATATATATATATATATAAGTGCAACTGCATCGCCTATGAGGCAATATTCGCTGAGAACTAGTGAAAGAGTTATATATATATAGTCCGCACTTAAATTTTTTTTCCAAAACCGCTAATTTAAGCTAAACTAAATGTAACTGTCTAAATAACATACACCTTAGTTGATTCGCCATTTATTTCTCTATAATTTTACATGTTTATATTTGCCTTTTAATTGAAATATCCTAGTGTGCAGGTCAATTTAATAAACTTCAAATCAAGAAGGCAAAGAGGAAGTTTGCATAATGCCAAATTGTTAATTCAATGTAATTTTAGAACATTAATGCAGCACATATACAAAAAGAACACAATGAACAAGCTATTGTTTAATAGAGTAGACCTTCTGCAATTTGACAGTTTGCAAATGTTAGGGCATTCTCTTTAATAAGCCTGCGGCAATACTCCGGTGAAATGGCATACCACTTCTCTTTAATTTTTGTCCAAAGTTCTTCCAGATTTATAAGTTTATCATTGCGTATCTGTTGCTTGATATAATGTTATACGTTTTCGATGGAATTGTGGTCTGGAGATTGTGCAGGCCAATCCAAACACGGAATATCATGCTCTTCAAGGAACATCTTGGCATTGCAAATTGTATGAATGGAAGCATTATCCTGTATGAAGATGGGATTAGCATCCAAATTCCAGACAAAGTAGGGTAGAAAATGCTCGGTGAACGTATTAATATACTTGGTCGAATTATGTCGACCTTGCAAGCAACCTATCGGCCCCGGACCATTGACACTAATAACGCCCCACACCAAAACTTAACCTCCACCACCTTGCAGCGTGTAGACTGTGCATCTAGGATTGCATTCTTCATCTTTCGTTTGACAGACGTACTGTCTATCATCACTGCCTAGCCTATTGAACTTGCTTTTATGGCTAAAAATCACTTTCGACCAATAAAAAGAGCCATGGTCCGGACGGCGTTCTCTGTTTTTTTACAGAAATTATTGGCTTGCGTCTTGGAACACATCCTCGCAAATTAAATACCTTCAATCTGTTCTTAACTGTAGAAAGGGGGCACGTTTTAACAAGATTACACTGTTGTTGGATTTGTTTAGCTGTTACAAATCTATTTCTGAGGCTGTAAGTAGTAACTCTAGGACGACCAGATTTAGATGCATCACAAACATTGCCGGTGTTTTGGTGTTTTTGCACAGTCATTCGTACCGTTTCCCATCACAATTCAATCTGCGGCAGATTTTCCGATTGGATGAACCAGAAAGGTGGAGATTAATGAGCTCTTGACGATCACTAAAACAGACTCGAGGCATATGGACTAAATGTTACGTTGTATAACCTAGAAACAACAAGACTTACGATTAGAGATGCTAAAAAAGTGCATATCTTAAGCTGGTTTTACGTCCAGATTTTGCTGCGGAGTTTCTATTTGCCTTCTCGATGGTAAGCTAATTTTTTAAATTGACGTGAACACTAGGATAATTCAGTTAAAAGTCAAATATAAATATGTAAAATTATAGAGGAATAAAAGGCGAATCAAATGAAGTATGAGTTGTTTAAACAGTTACATTTAGTTTGGTTTAACTTTGCGGTTTTTGAAAAAAAAAATGACAAGTACGGACAAATTAAAAATATCACATTTAAGCGTGTTTTACGACCGGGCCAAGTCGGGCGTTTCCCCATTCCTCCGCTAGTAACCTCTTAGACAACATTGACATTAGATTATCTGAAATGCTACAATGATTAGTTTTACAACATTGTGGTTGATCTGATTGTCAAGTTTGTTTTTGGTGCATCTTTCGAATCTTCGAATCTAGGAACAGTTTATTTCATCCACGAGGGTAATATGCTCTTGTTCCCTCTGCCATAACCAGATACAAGTCCGAAATAATTCGGCCTGCACTGAGGTTTAGACCTTCAACCCCCAGAAGAGTGTAACAAGTTTTAGCAAGTACCTTATCCACTATGCTAGGGACCCTTTCTTACTTAGGACTTCTACGCAGTCATGGCTGATAAAGCACGAACATGATACATTATGATAGTAAATAAAGCGTTCCGTTGGAAATTCCGTGCAGATTACATAGTTCGACGGAAAATTTATAGAGTTCGCAAGATACACCCGAAGAAGGTTGGAGTTTACACCGACGGAAATGTTGTGAAAATAACACTCCAGATTGAAATGGAAACAGTAGTCCGAAGAATCCAAATAATACAAATAATAAATCATCATCTAAAAATTCAGAAACTGTTTGGCATCAATCTTATAAAGATTGAAACCAAGAAATACTAATAGAAAAAATAACATCTTTAGAAACGAACGCGTATACTTATCAATAAGCCGAATAATACGCAGATCGTTATATTTAGGGCGCATTGGCATTCGTTATCTGTAAGCCCTGTTCTTAAAAATTAAAAAAAATAATTTGGTGTATTTAATGATAATAATCTTCAAAACCATCATTTACGTACAACAGATACTACACTTTAATGTACATAGTATTGTCTATAACAAAATTGCACAAAATAAAATAGGTACAGTAATTCACAAACACAGTGAAATTAGCATCTGAAGAATTTATTGTTTAATAGTGTCTTTCGATTATAATCCACGTTGTTTGTTAGAAAATATAATTACAATTGTAACAAAGCGCGGATGCAAAATGACGTCACCAGTAAAGAAAAAAGATCATAACAGAGATGAAAAAAGAACGATGACGTAAAAGATGTGGATAACGTTCGCAATCACGTGCAAGACGTGAAGGACATGGGAATAGACAGTCACGCAAGGGACGCCCCAGCGGTAAAGAGCGAATAGGAAAATAAAAGCTGCTACAAAGAACAAGAAAGTTGGAGTTATTTCCTATTCTTTGCGACTTAAACAAGGCACAGCGTATGTTGGTTCCCGGACAACGTTACACAATTACAGTATTAGTAATGCCCCAAATGGTGTAGCTTAGCGAAGAAATTATGTTTATCTTTTCTCTACCCTGCAACCTCTCTCCCACAGAAGAGACGTTGCGAGCCTATCCTTGTTTTATCGTTATTTCTATGGCAGGTGCTCGTCTGAACTCCAATCTCTGGTCCCCCCCTCGCCAATCTTTCACAAAAAACACCCGTCTAGCTGAATCCACTGTGAAAAATTTTCCCCCACTCTATAGCTGTGCCTAAATCAAAACGCGGATTTCATGAACAAAGCTTCTTTCTTAGAACTGTACGCCTGTGGAACTCTGTTCCGTCTGCCTGCTTCCCACCGGACTACAACTTGGATGTCTTAAAGTCCAATGTAAACAAATTCCTAATGAACCGCCCCCTTAAGTAAACACTTCATCAAATCTCCACACTAACGTAATGTACTTGCAATAACCCTTATCCCTGAGTGGCTTCCGGGCCTGGATAAGTGGTGATCACTGTGTAAAAAAAAAAAAAAATCTTGTCAACGAAATAATAATTTTTTTTGTGTGTGCGTGTAGGTAAATAGTTACTATAAACTTTGGAGTTATTTTGACGGTAGATGCAACAGGTTCATACACTATATATAAGGAGAGAACTTGAATGTCTACTAGACACTATCCTCAAGAGTCTAAAGTATCTCTGTACATGTGCTGGCCAGAATAACCTGGCATGAGAACACTTTTCCCTAGAAGTAAACCCTGACAAAATATTCAAAATCATATAGTATTCGCAGTATTAGAACAACAAAAAAAAAAATGAGTGTTTGTTATATTGTCTCTAATAAAGGGTGGAGTGTTTGATTATCTTATCAGTTTAATGTCGTTGTGTGTCTGATCGTCTAGTGATGCTGTTAAGTGTGCATACGTATGTGACTTGTCATGTATCTTTTAAACATACCTTCTGCCATTTTGTTGGTCCATTTGGAAATTCTCGTCTGGGAGGGAGACTTGATTCCTGTGTTTGGGGACGAAGAATTATTTCACTCCAAGACAAGAAATTGGTTCTATAGTTTTTTTATTCACCTTCCAAATGTTTTACAGAAAGGAATGGAAAGTGAATTTAGCCTGTGGTTTCTTCTTCTATGTCTTATTTCTACCACGTCAGCGTTCGTCCCCCCCCGGAGGGGAAAAGAGAACTGCAAAGCCGTCCGTTTGGTTCTAAGTCCAAATCAAATCTCCTCGATTCAGCTAACCTGATCACACGACTCACACGCAATCCAATCAGCTGATCTTAACTTCCTGTCAACGTGTCTACACTGTAACTCACACTCTCCCTCACTCTCTCTCTCCATTCTCTAACATTCGCAGCTCAAATAAGATGTCCTCACTATGGCTAACTTACATTAGCTTTTACGAGGAATGGTTCACCTTCTCCAAGTGAGGTTACCTCAAGTAGCAGCACAAAACTGGATACTCCACCAGACTAGATAAATACTTATCCTGGAATCCATTAAGACCAAGAGACCAAAATATAAGATATACTACAACATATGAAAATTACTATTCGGGGAGAGGGAAATTATGTTTTCAATTTCTTCACAAACACAGTGTTTGAGAGATAAAGAAATTTAATGGAACATTCGAATATCTATGTATCTCATATAGAGTTGAAGTGTTAGCCCACGGTAGAGGGCCCCTTGTTTTCTTAGAACTTCGAGTTTATTATTATAGATTATGTCAATAACTCATTCATATAATATCGGTATAACAAACAGTAGTATGCGTACCCGTCTCAGGGCAAATGTTCAATAATTTAAAATTAGGCTGTTGTATCAAGAGTAGCAAGAAAATTTAAATAATTCTCTGAACATGTGGAGCGCTTCCAAGATTCACCAGGTAGTACGTTTAAAATACCACATGTCTTGAAAAGTAAAATACGATTGACACGCTTCGAGTCCGAAGGTATTTAATTTATTAATAGCTTGTATTGTTACAAAAATCACTGAAGGGGTTTCAACTTAAATAGATTCTTTATTTTTTAACATATATTTCTTAAATTTTAACACAATCTGATTAAGACATTGGGAATATTTAATTAAAAAAAAATGCAAAATTCAAACAGTCTTTATTTATGAAAAATAATGTCTTTTAAATGTTGCTTATTTTCAGATTCGCATATTTGTGCTCTTTCCAAAACATTATTCATGACAGATTGCAGAATCTTCGGATTGCGATTAAACTCCCTTGTTTCGTCCTGCAGGAAATCAAAACATCCGGAATAAAATATACATTTTTTTTTACTTTTGCAATCACTATAGTCTATAATAATATATACAAAAGC
>NC_136513.1:22505000-22507500 GCF_053919585.1 Euprymna scolopes | reverse complement strand
TCACACGTTGTAGGCAGGCTACGTCGCAAAGGAGACGAAGACTAAGAATAAATTTACTTTTTGTGCAAGAACAACATTTCTTTTCTTCGTTTTCCTTCCGCGCGTGACTTCTCATTACGTCCGTAACGTCACTCGCGTCTCTAATATTATCCCGAACATGATGGTCTTCTCTAACGTGCTCTTTCTTCTTATTATAGGCTTTTTTTCTTTACCGTTGATGCCATTTGCATACGCGCCTCCACGCTTTGTTACCAGATCAGGTTGTCTGACGGTATCTGCTTCCTAACTCAAACGCACCGTACACGAAAGTTTTTTCTTTTGTTTTAGTTCTTTGCAAAACTTAATCATGTTAAGCAAAGCCAAAAACAGAAAAAAAAACCCAAAATTGTTCCTTCTTCTGTTTTTTTTTTTATTTCCCCCTCTTCCTCGTCTGATGACACTGGCAAGCTGACTTTAAATGCACCAAACATTAATGTTATTGTTTTTTTTTTCTCTGCAAGACGCAATCATGTGCTGCAAAGTGAACACAAAACATTAGAATTCTCTACAAAACGACCACGCCAAAACCTATGAATTAATATTTAAAGAAATAAGGACCTTGAAGCAACAAAACTTCTTTTTTTTTCAAAATTACTGGATTCCGCAGGAATAATCCGAAAACTGTTGATAAATAACCAAACTACTACTACTACTACTACTACTACTACTACTACTACTACTACTAATAATAATAATAATAATAATAATAATAATAATAATAATAATGATGATAATTGCCCTTTACTATGAGGTATCTTGGCCTTTTGGTCAAGATCAAAGTGTAGTACCTGTCCTTCAGATGCTGCACTTGTTTTCTTGTTTTCTTTGGTATAATAAAATTGTGGGGTCTTTGTTCGCGCCTGACCTCCATAGAATGGAAATAGGCACAAACTTTAATAAAGACTTTTCATATCTATCTGCGTAAGTATACTTTGATAATTATGTTTCAGTTTGAAGAAATATGGTAAAATAAAATTATGGGGTGTTCGTTCTTGCCTGACCTCCATAGAATGGAAATATGTCACAAAGTTTAACAAGGTTTTTTTTATATAGATCCACAGAATATTGTGATAAGTGTTTCAGTGTAAATATGTATGGTAATATAAATTTCATCATATTTTGCTTTGGTTTTGATACCCTCGAATTCGAAGCTATCTCTTTACTACCCTTTTCATAACCTATCATACTTTCATAAATCAGAGTCCATTTTTCCTGCAGGCTGTTTTTGAACCCAGTCAACGATGGGTCCTTTTGCTAGTATATATATATATATATATATATATATATATATATATATATATATATATATATATATATATATGACTACTTTATTTAATCGCATAAATTAATATACGAAAACATAGATTTATGCGTAAATTTTAAGTATTTTCTTCAAAAGTGCTGAATACGTAGGTAGAGCTATATAGTAAGTTATAAAATATATATAAGCGATTAAGCTACACAGAATATTCCGCGTTTCATCCAAGCTAGGATTCATCAGGTTTATGCCATATCTTAATCGCCATATCTATTTTATAACTTACTATATATATATATATATATATATATATATATATATATATATATAGTTATTTTTTTACTATAATAATTAAATATATATATATAATTCAAACACTACTGTGTTGGAATACATGGTTAAGTGGCAGGTTTATTCATTTAGAACTTCTATAAAGCTGCACTGCTCACTCATTTTTGACCAAATTTCAAACAAATAGTAGAGTTTATAGATCACCTTCTCAGATATATTGTAAAATTTTTCACTTTTTGTTCTGTAAAACAAAAATTATGATGAATTTTCTGGTGTTCGAAATCGTAAAAATATGTAAGGAGGTGAGCGACGCTTTTTATGACGGGTTTCCATAGCAACCACGTCGCTTCAGCGACTATTATTGTTAATAATTTTCTGCTGGCGCGAGAAAGAGAAGTAACAAGTAACATAGAAAGAATGAAATCATGAGAGGGAGATAATTTGTGAATTGTATTGAAAGCAGACGAGTGCCGTATATTGTTATTATATATGTGTTTATGGGGGCAAAAAATAAGACGGAAATCAAACAGGAAGTTAATTTATTGGTACCCTGGAAAAATCATGGATTACAATAGAAAAATGTGAGCATGAAAAGTAATATGGTTACGCTTAAACATGGAAAAGTGAGACTAGCTGTTTTAACTGGAATATTAAAAGGACAAGATATTCTAGTAAAAAATATAATACATTTATAACTTAAAATATTGAAGTATTAAGATTTGTTTAATTCAATTTATAACATTATATAGTCAATTTTTATGCTGCAATATTTTAAGTTTAAAATTTATTATATTTTTTACGAGAATGTATTTTCCTTTCCTTTGTCAGTGTAAACAACTTGTCTTTTACTTTTCTATGTTTAAGCTTAACCAGTTTACTTTTAATGCTCACATTTTTCTATTGATATATATA
>NC_136513.1:22487500-22502500 GCF_053919585.1 Euprymna scolopes | reverse complement strand
CAGAAATATACACATTTTAAATAAATTTAATTAAATCAGATCACACTACGACAACAAGCGTAATGAACAAACTGCATCTCAGTTAATCAAGTATATTTTAAATATACCCTCCAAATTAAAAGCACCCAACCTTAAACCCACTTAAATAAGTAATCCTCCAAGTATTCCAAAACTTCAGACCATGACTCGTCCCCTTCTTCAACTCACCCACTCACCCATCTGCTCAGCAAAGACAGCACGCCCACCCCATCTTATACACAATCCCATTTAAAATGACAAGAATATCTATTTCTCATTTGAACTTAAAATTAAGAGGTCAACACTGAACACTAAAATACAACTCCTCTCGAAGATATTCCATTAAGCACCTGCCTGCTCGCCCAATCTTAACCTTCCCTCTCCTCTCTTTACTCTCTCTACTTTACCCCACTCTCCTTTTTCCCTCATCTAAAAGGCTTCCCTCACCCACTATCAACAAGAAAGCTGACCAACACTTTACCGGGATTCTCACCAGAAGCCAGTCGTCCACCGCATCGTTCTAAATATCATCTCCTGGATTATTCTGCTACCCATACCATTGATTGCGAGGTCCATTGCATACATAATTCAATGCTCAAATTCTATTACCCACGGGGATATATACAATGGAATGGTATATCCATCCAACACTTAAAAAGATTTTGGATTACATCTACCAAAACACACTCAACGCACCAGCGATTACGGCTGCCTCGTATACCTCTCGGAAAATCAATAAGGAACAACCACGATTTTTTGTAATATAGGACTACTACCTTCTTCCTTGGACCAATATTCTACCTACCTGGATTTATAACCCCGGAGGACATTGTACTCCTTCCGATAATTAACTACCCAGGTTTTATCAAATTCCCTTTTCCTATAATTATTTCCATATAATTATCATTCGCCACTTAAAAAACTATTTTCAATATTTGTGCTGAAAAGCAAAATAAGTGTCCATTCACAGGTGAACATTTTGCTAACCGCATTTCATTTCCTCTGATGATATGAGCCATTATTGAAAATCCATGGATTAAGGAAATCAACATAACCCCTTCTATATATTCCTTTTGTCAAACAATAAATTCTTAATTCGAATATATGTGTTTATATGTTGTTTTTTTTTCAGAATTTAAATATAACCACTAAACTTATATATTGCTCTATGCTTAAATATTGAGCTTGTCCTTTTTGGCTAGGATCGCCCTGAAAGTATTACTTCAAGTAATATCTACCAGGATCTTTCATCTGATTTCTAATCAGTGTCTTATCTCGATTATATATATATATATATATATATATATATATATATATATATATATATATATACATATATATATATATATATATATATATATATATAATAAAGGATATCAATTTTTCTCCTATAGAAAACAAGCAATATAGCTTTAAAAACACAGAGACCATATATATGCATTCAATATGGCCACACTACCTGCTAATACCTGGTGCATTTTTCCGGTTATAATGAATCGATTACAATATGCTTAATTTCATACAATAATTATCTCCAGCACTTTTAACAAGTCAAACTTACAGTTGTATTGTAAGATACTTCTTCACTCATTGTTATTATGTTTTCTATTCCAGTTTAAATGCTACTTAATATTTCACAGTGTTCAATCATTATAGGCGTCCGTGATTATTTCATTTTATTAACAACGATCATGTATTAAGATATGTAGATAATAAACGCTCCCTTTCGTTTCTGTTATCTACTTCCGGCACTATGATTGGCTCGTCAAATTCGTTTCAGACTTTCAGACTGCTTACCCGGAACAATACACACAGTTTATTAGTATCTTTAAAATATACACACTAGAAATAGGTTCATTTCAACTGAATGCATCACTTTTAATGTAGCCCAAATTTACTCATTCCTTAACGCCGGTAATTAAATAAAGAAGTTGCCCTTCTAACTGGCCTTTAGCCAGCTTAAACTCTGCCGTTGACTTCGACACCTGCTACTTTAACATACACTGACCCCTCCTTATTTTAACACGATGCAATATTCACATCATATTTTTGGTACCATCTAAAAGAAAAGCTTAAAATGAATAATTCATTTTTTGAAAAAAATTCAGCATACGAAAATAATGCACTTGCGAGACGACAATCGTGTTCACATTAAAAACAGCGTAGAACAACGTTTCTATTGAATGATAATTTCGAAAGCGTAAACATATATGTGATTACTAAATCTTGCAAAAAATCAACTAAGGATCACGTTTTCATAAAATTTCCGATACTTATTCGTTTTTAAATTACGTGATATTTAAAAGTAGTTTTAACTAAATATATCTTTATTTTGTAGGTGTTCACACCCTCATATTTTATGTTACAAAAATCAAGACAAATAATCTATAGATTAATAGGATAACGTGTGTGTTATTTATTTTGTGTGTAACGCTTATACCCGAGTGACTGTCGTTTAATGTTTATGGACTTCCATTTCTTGTAAGAAATAATTTTACCAACAATACTTCATACGTTTTGGTTGTTGTTTCTATTATAGCTGATGGAACTCAAGTCATTTATTTTTTCATAAAATATTTTACTAAGAATTCTTCATAAGTTTTGGTTTCGGTTTCGATTATAACTGAAGGAACTCAAGTTAAATATATATATATATATATATATATATATATATATATATATATATATATACAACTACTTAATTTACTCACATAAAATTAATATACAAAAGTATAGATTTATGCGTAAACTTTAAGTATTTAAGTTCTCAATACGTTGGTAGATCTAGTTAGTAATTTATAAAATATATATGGCGATTAAGCTACTCTGAATATTCCGCGTTTCATCCACTCTAGGACTCTTCAGGCTTATGCGCATAAGCCTGAAGAGTTCTAGAGTGGATGAAACGCGGAATATTCAGTGTAGCTTAATCGCCATATATATTTTATAAATTAATATATATATATATATATATATATATATATATATATATATATATATATATATATATATATACTCATTTTTTTTATAAGTTTTGATTTCGGTTTCGATTCAAGTTGATGAACCCAAGGCATACGGATATATTCTTTTATTTTTTAAGTTGCAATTTTATAACCTATAAAAATCGATAGAACATTAACTCTGTAATAATATATGCGGAATTTGCAAGCATTAAAATGGCTATGGTAACATCAAAACGTCTCCATTTATGCTGAACATCTACAGAATGCCAACATCAGTATATTACATATGAATGAGCCTTCTGTGGAATTTCCACAGGTCAGGCTAGTTTAGTATTATTTGGTTCTATCGGACTACTGTCCTCGTCGTGAATGTGATTTTCACAAGGCTTAGGTCGAGGTAACCTCCGACCTTATTCATATGTATTTTTTGTTTAAACTCGGGAATGTTTCTGTCGAACTCAAGAACTTGGACGGAATTTCAAACGCAAGAACACGTAGCGCAGAGAATTTGGAAAAATCAGTTGTGAGAGTAATATTCTCTTGAATGGCGACCGAAAAATACAATTCTATCCAATCATGACTGACAGAACAAAAACATCCTCGTGAAATAAATAAAGGGTTCCGTTCGAAATTCCGTCCAAATTGCCGAGGTCGATAGAAACATTTCCGAGTTTGAAAAGATACACATGAAGAAGGTCGGCGAGTACATCGACCGAACCGTTGTGAAAATGACACTCTAAATTAGAATAGTAGTCCGATGAATCGAAATAATACGAATAATCAATCCTCATCTAAAAAATTCAGAAACGAGATAGATTTAGGTTGAGCAAAATTCAAACATTTTATAAAGTTAAAGAGTTTAAATAATTAAAAAAAGATTTATTATTTTTTTTAAAATAAATTACGATTTTTAAAATTTTCTTCGCCTCTAAGTTGTAACTAAGAAATTATGGTTAGTTATGAATTAAGAATTAGAACTCAAAGAAAACATACCTTGTTTATTTTAAATAAGATGCATACTGGAAGTCACCGACGCCAAAAAAAAAATAGAAATAAATTTACACGTAACTATGTTTTTCGTTTTACACACAGACAAGAGAGAACGTATGTCTTCATTTACATTTTGACACGTTTATATAGTGATCACTTAAAATAGCGGTCATCAAGGTCATCAAATTATAAAGCAAGGGAACTATGTCTTCATATAGTCCAAGGAAGACAGCTTTTAAAATTTTCTCTATAAAACCTGATTTCACTTAAAGTCTATATTTACATTGATAACTTCCAATAAAAATTGGAATAAAATCAATACTTTTTATGTTAGGAACACGTTTTTTCCTCATTAATATATAACTTAAATAGACGTATTACAAATTATAAAAGAAATAATTAATATTTAAAAGATTTAAATTGTTTTAAATTCCAATATTCCACGATGTGAAGTTTTAAACTAGAATTCAGAGTAACGGTTTCTAATGTTTAAAAAATGTTTAATATAAACATGACTATTGACAATTGGAAAATAGTAAATTAGAAGCTTCTTTATTTATATAAACGTAATTGTCTACACTCCTGCATATATGGTTCAGCTTCGATCTCTTTCGATATCCAACTTTCTCAGCTTATTGGTCTTTGATGCAGCAAGGGTACATGTGAAATCTATGCACATAAACGGCGAACATTGTCCATTGAATGTATGAGTGATAGTTCGGCTTCAAACGATTGATATGCCGTGAAATAGTTAAATAAAACCGGACATTTAATTAACCGTGGAATTTCCGGCGACTCCCTGAGTATATGAGGTCATAAAAGCCTTATTTCAAAAAACGATTATTTGTTTTTTAAAAAAACATTTTTGCTTTTGCTTTTCGTCCGAAACAGCAGTTCTTATGTTTTCGATTCATTTTTATTTCTTCCTCTTTTTCTCTATTGCCACTTGAGCGAGGAACCCCGCGGCGAATGAAGATATTAAAGACGGTGACAAGCCATTTTTTTTTTATTATACACTTTAAATAGCGCTTCATGTCTATCCGGAAACCACGTTTTATCACTTGGTGCTTTGGTATTTCAGTTTTGTTCATCGCAAGTAGTTTTTTTTCCTTAGAAAAAAAAATCTTTTGTTTTATCACTGTTACGCCCCCCCCCCGCCACGCATCTTCTGTCCTCCATTTTTTATTTTCTCTCCTTTATTCCACATCATGTGATTTTTTTTAATTTCTTCGTTTTTTTTTTCTTTCCCTGTTTTCCTTTAGTTTATTTTGTCCTCAATTTTTTATTTTATTCATATTTTTTTGTTCGTGTTTTTTATTTTGTTTTATTTTTTCCATTTTGTTTTGTTCATTTTTTTTTCATTTTGTTTTTTTAATTTTGTTTTTACAGTTTTGTTCTTTCATTTTTTTCATTTTGTTTTTTTTCATTTTGTTTTTTTTCATTTTGTTTTTCATTTTGTTTTTTATTTTGTTTTTTCATTTTTTCATTTGTCACTTTTTGTTGTGTTCATTTTGTTTTTTATTTTGTTTCACCATTTTATTTTTCCATTTTGTTTCTTCATTTTGTTTTATTTTTCCATTTTTTTAAATTTTGTTTTTTTATATTTTTTTCATTTTTTCATTTTGTTTTTGGTCGTTGTGTTTTCTTAATCTTGTTTTTTAAATTTTTTTCATTTTTTCCCATTTTGTTGTGAGCATTTTAATTTTTTTATTTTGTTTTTCCATTTTGTTTTTTCATTTTGCTTTTTCATTTTGTTTTTTCATTTTTTTCCATTTTGTTTTTTCATTTTGTGTTTTCATTTTGATTTTTCAATTTTTCCCCCATTTTCTTGTGATCATTTTGATTTTTTTATTTTGTTTTCCATTTTGTTTTTCCATTTTGTTTTTTCATTTAGTTTTTTTCATTTTTTTCCAATATGTTTTTCATTTTGTTTTTTCATTTTGTTTTTTCATTTTGTTTTTTCATTTCGTGTTTTCATTTTGTTTTGTCAATTTTTCCCCCATTTTCTTGTGATCATTTTGATTTTTTGATTTTGTTTTCCATTTTGCTTTTCCATTTTGTTTTTTCATTTAGTTTTTTCATTTTTTTCCAATATGTTTTTCATTTTGTTTTTCCATTTTATTTTTTCATTTTTTTCCATTTTGTTTTTTAATTTTGTTTTTCCATTTTGTGTTTTAATTGTGTTTTGTAAATTTTTTCCCCATTTTGTTGCGATAATTTTGATTTTTTGATTTTGTTTTCCATTTTGTTTTTCCATTTTGTTTTTTCATTTTTTTCCATTTTGTTTTTCGTTTTGTTTTTCATTTTGTTTTTTCATTTTGTTTTCGTTTTCATTTTGTGTTTTCATTTTGTTTTTTTTTCATTTTGTTTTCTTTTTCATTTTGTTTTTTTCATTTTGCTTTTTCATTTTGTTTTTTTTTCATTTTGTTTTCTTTTTCATTTTGTTTTTTCATTTTGTTTTCTTTTTCATTTTGTTTTTTTCATTTTGTTTTTTCATTTTGTTTTTTTTTCATTTTGTTTTCTTTTTCATTTTGTTTTTTCATTTTGTTTTCTTTTTCATTTTGTTTTTTTCATTTTGTTTTTTCATTTTGTTTTTTTTTTCATTTTGTTTTCTTTTTCATTTTGTTTTTTCATTTTGTTTTTTCATTTTGTTTTTTTTTTTCATTTTGTTTTCTAGTTTATTTGTACATTTTACTTTCACCTTTTCACTTCTGTTTTGATATCCTCCATTTTGATTTTTTTTTCTCTTTCATGTCCTCGTTTCCTCCTTTCGCGCCATTGTTTTCCATCTTTATTTCCTTACATGTCTTCTTTTTATTTTCCGTATTATTTCCATCCTTAGTTTCGCTATTTTGTAATCCCCCCCCCATTTCCCCGTACTATTTCCCCCCATTTCGTTTTTATCTATTAAGATTTTCACTTCTCTTTTTTTTAATTGGGATTTCCTACTTATCAAGGCCCGAAGGTCACTCAAAGATAAGGGTTTCACTTATGGTGTAAATTGGGGAAAAATTGATTATTTATGAGCACGGCTTAACAGGAACTTGTTTTTATTAGTTTTAAATGCAACCATGTTGTATTAAACCGGAAAGCATACCAGCGGAACAGTGTTACAAAGGCGGGCAGTTTTTTTTAAAAACCATTTTGTTATTTCTTTTTTTGTTCTATTCTATCTTGTTTTTATTCTCGAAAGTGTTTGATGTATTGGCACAGCATTCTTTGCAGTTCAACAGACAGTAGTTGCAGTTTCTTTCTGTCCGAGCAGTGCCAATACTGAGTGATTGCTCTGACCATTACCCCTGATGGCTTCCGTATTACATTAGTCAACTGATTTCCATGACCTCACGTTACACTTATCGGAGGATGAATGAAGTGTGTTCTCGACCTTGCCCAGTATTGCTCAGATTAGCGGAGAGAAAGAGGCGCTTAATTCTTTTGACAGTAGTGCTGTTCCGACACCTTATACAGCGCCTAGTATTCCCAAATGGCCACCCATCTGGTATTAGTCAGGCTCATTGTTGCTTAACGGTGTGTAAACGTGGTTATGCCGTATGCAGTTGTACATAAGTATTTTAAAATGCCGAATCTGTTCGTCTTTCGTTATATCTAATCTTTTCTTCTTAAAATGTTCTCCAAGTAATTATTAGTTTGGTTAAATTCAGTGAATCTCATCTACTTTTTTTTATTACATTTTTTTTTATTACATTTTCACCCCAAACAAGGCACATTGCCACTTTGGTGTAGGGGGCTACTATCAGGGGAAACATCTACTGGGGTACTATGTAGGGATTAGGGCAGCGAGATGTTGGTTCACGTTGCACTTGAACTTATGCATGTCAGTACAGTTGGGGAAGCAGTGACCCGGAATGGAATTCCAAAGTCTAGCAGTTCTGGGGAAGAAACTACTGGAGTAGAAGGATCTTTTACATCTAGGGATCTCTACAGTGTGGGGGTGGGATTTTGCAGCTTGTCGGGTCTGTCGAGGGTGTTCACGTCGTGGGGGCACAAGTGCTTGCAGTTCTTCAGAGCATTCACCATTATAATACTTGTAGAACAGGCAGAGGGATGCAACGTTTCGACGATGGGACAGAGGCTGAAGTCTTGATGCCAGTTTAGGGCCTATCAGATTTGCGACTCTCTTTTGAACCCTGTCAAGGAGCGAGAGACTAGTAGCCGATGCACCGGCCCAAATATGACAGCAATACTCCATACATGGGCGAATAGTGGCCTTATAGAGGTACAGGATACTTTCGGGTGTAAAAAGTTTTCTAGCACGGTAGAGAGAGCCCACCTTCCTTGCAGCGGCCCTGGCAATGCCCTCGATGTAACTGTTCCAACTCATGTTTCCAGTGAACGTTAGGCCAAGGAGCTTGAGAGACGTACTCTCAGATAAAGAGTCGTTGGCCATTGCTATAGGTGGTAGAGAAGGTTTCTTGTAATTATTGAATGAAACCAGTTTTGTCTTGGTGGCATTGAACGTGACCATCCATTTTTGTCCCCATTCCACTACTGATTGGAGGTCATCCTCTAGTGTTTCTGCCATTACTTTAGATATATGTTCGTTTGTTTTCCTGTCGTGCCTGCTATAGAGTGTGGTGTCATCAGCATATATCCCCATCTCAGAGGCAATCTTGTCGGGGAGGTCATTTATGAATATCAGGAACAGCAGAGGTCCAAGGATAGATCCTTGGGGCACTCCCGCATTTATATCATATTGTTTAGATGTACGACCGTCGAGGACAACCTGGATTTTTCTCTTATCTAAGAAGGATTTAATTACGTTAAATATTCTACCAGTGATACCGTAAGATCTAATCTTCCTGAGGAGACCCTCATGCCATACCCTGTCAAAAGCCTTAGATATATCCAGAGCTACCGCTCTTCCCTCTCCCGCTTTGTCCAGTGAATGGTATATGCGTTCAGAGATTACAGTGAGGATGTCTGCCGTGGAACGGGCTTGTCTAAATCCATATTGACGGTCGGTCAGAAGTTTAGCATCTGTAAGGTGCTGGACTAGAGCATGGTTAATTAAGGTCTCAAATATTTTGGCAAAGAGTGGGAGGAGGCTAATAGGGCGATAATTTAATGGGTCAGTTCTTTCGCCAGAATTCTTGAATACTGGTACTACAGAAGCAGTCTTCCAACAGCTCGGAAAGCAAGATTCATTAAGGCATTTGTTGTAGAGTTTGGAGAGAACTGGAGCTACTTTGGCTGAGCACTTTTTTAATAGCACAGCTGGGATGAGGTCGGGTCAACATGCTTTGGAAGTGTCAAGGTTTTTTATGATAGCATGCACCTGCACAGGGGTGATTTTCAGGTCGTCTAGCGTGGCGTCTGTCCGCATAGGAAATTGAGGTAGGGGGTGGTTTAGAGGGTCCAGTGTGGAGTTTGAGGCAGACCGACTGGCAAGCATGTTAGCCTTCTCGGTTGCTGAGCAAAGAACCTCGTGATTGTTGGTTAGTGGGGGAATTTTTTTTTAACATACGAAAATAATAAATATGCGAAACAAATATCGTGTTTACATTATGGATGCCTTGAAACCTCGTTCCTATCGCATAGCTATTTGTAAAGTGATTATGTACATGTTAATAAAAATCGTCCAAATTACCTAATGGTCAGAATTGCATTCATTTTGTTTTCCTTCAATTATATTTATGTTCCTTCTCTTATTTTACACGAGTTGTGTTGTATTTTGTTTTTGCATCTTCTTTCCCCTCATTTTTGTGTTTTAGCTTTTCTTTTATTCTTGCTTTTCTCTATTTTCTTTTCCCGTTTTGCTTTCCTCTCAAATGAACAAGTCTTGTGGAAAAAAAAGAAGTAAAATTAAAATTCCATCTTCTTTGTTCGTTATTTTCCCCTTAATTTATTTGTCCATCTTATTTTTGATTTTCATAGTTTTTTTTTATTATTTTCTATTTTCCCATTCTGTTTTCCTCCCTTTTGTTTCTTTTTACAACATTTTCCTCTCTTTTTTTTTTTGTTTTCCCTTCGTGTTTACCTCCATTTTGTTTTTCGTAATTACTTGATTCCTTTTTGTTTTTCTACATTGTTTTACTTTTAATATTTTCGCATTTTGTGTTCTTCTATTTTGTTTTCTTGCCTTCATGTCTCTCTACTTTTTTACTTTTTCCGCCATTTTCCTCCATTTGGTTTGTCTTTTGTTTGATTTTTTCTTTTATTCTCTATACTTATTTTTATCGATTTTTTTTTCTTCCTTGTTTTCCTCCATTTGTTCCCCCGTTTTGTTTTCCTTAATTTTAGTTTCCCATCTATTTTGTTTTCTCTCTTTGTTTTCCTCCACTGTGTTTTTCCAAACCTTTTCTCCTCTATTTCTTTTTCCTTTCTTTCTATTTCACCATTTAATTCACCCACCTTATTTTCCTCCATTTTTTTTCGCTTTTGTTTTTCTTTACTTCATTATTTTTCACCATTTGCTCAATTTCATTTCGCCTTCTTGCATTATTCACTTTTCTTTATCTTTCTTGTTTTTCAATATTTTGTTTTTCCACGTTTTCGTCAATTTCGCAGCATTTCCTCTTTATTATCATTTTCCCTCATACTTTATTCCATTTTGTCGATAACTGGCATATTTTTATGCCCCATTAAGCATATAGATTAAACTAGACGTATCTCATCGTTATACTCTAATGATGCATTGACTTTTGGGGCAATGTCGTCCCACCGTAGTTCTGAATCCTCGATATTCAAATTTTTAGATACCCGGAAGGGTTCGTTTCTGCACCGTTCAGAAGTCCTTAGTTTTATTTTGTAAACACTTATTTTAAATATCAGGGAACAACGTGGTATATTTTCGGGAGCGTTCTATAACCTGGAGGAGGTGTACGAATCGTCCAAATCATTGTGGCCATATTCTCTTATTATTTTCTACTGCGCTGACCTCCCCACTACTTCGGTTGCATGTGGCTTGGGTATAAACATCAGTCGAGGATCCGTTCTCAAAAGCTCAGCCCGACAGGTGCTGAACCATTTTCGTGACCTATTATATGCCGGACTGAGATATAGTGCCTGGGTAGTACCTATGTGTTCCTCCCTTCCAGGCGTTGATATCAAGCTTCCGGTGAAAGTAAGTTCATTTGTTACTAGCTAATGAGTATCGACAAGGCTATCCAGGCAATTTTTGCTAGGTTAGAGTGCTTTTTCTTTAGGGGCGATAACTTGAATCTCATGACATTCCGAGCTTGTGTCACATTATTCTGCGATGGGAAGCAAGTAAACCATTACCCTTCTTGTATGCCAAAGATATTGCAACAGCAATCTGGTAAAGATAAGTGGAATCTATTTACGCTGACATACTGTTTGACCGAGTCAGTTTATTTGCATGAGTTCATTGTTCAACATTTCTTTTAACCTGTGTTTCAGAATAGGATGTCTTATTCGATTTTTTCAGTGTACTTTTGCCATGAATCTTGAGGAGCATTTAAAAAAAAATCAATTTGTTGCTGAACTTATTCCGTCGCATCTTACGGGATAATAGATTCGTAACCTTTTCTCTTCCCTGCAACTTTTTGTTCAACAGAAGAGACGTTGCAAGCCTTTTCCTGCTCTGTCGTTATTGTCATGGCAAGTGCTCTCCAGAGCTCCAATCGTTGGTCCCCCTTGTCAAACTTTTACAAAGAACACTCGTATAGCTAAAATCAATATCAATAATTTCCCCCAATCTTTGTATCTGTACCTAAACTTAAACGCAGATTCCATGAACAAAGCTTCTTTCCTAGAACTAACCGCCCGTGGAACCTTGCTCCACTGGTGTGCTTCCCAGCTGACTCAATATTTTACTCTTTTAAGTTTAACGTAAACAAGTTCTTGTTGAACCGTCCTCTTCAATTTCCACTACTAAAGATTACTGTCTCAATAGGGTAGGTCGATTTTGGAACACCGGTGATGCAATGGTGATGGTAGTTTGACATAGAAAATACCTAAACAAATTATTTTTTTAATCGTTATCTTTGCTTGAAGAAATGACTTTAAAAATTTAAAAATTGCAGCTACAAAAAGTTTCTGGGTGAATTGTTAATAACGTCCCGTCCTGTCATCAAAACAATCCGTACCGTTAAGAAAATGGAATCATTTTTTAGAATATGTTTTAAACTACATTTTTAATAAAATGAGGGAGAATAATGAATTAATAAAGTAAATATTAACTATAAAGACAACATTATGTTTTTTTTTTTAATATTAGCGACCAAAGTTCGCTTTGCATTTCAGGAACTTTTTTTTGTGTGGGAACATTTTAGATTTCACCGTTTTAAATCCACACTCGTTATTGCTGTTGAAAATTAACGTTTGTTTATTATTTAATTTTAAAACATTACGATTTTTAGGTTTAATTATTTCGAAAGAATAACGAAAAAGCCTTGTTTCATTATTATATTTCAATTGTCTGTAGTGAATTAAAACATATTTGTTTTATCTTTTTAATTTGTTTTACTATTCGGTTGGTGCAAACGAACGTCAAAAACATTATTTTTTCACCAACGTAATATTTCACATCTAATTCCATTGGAAATTTGTTATTAAAATATGGTAATATATTAAAAAAAAATAGCTCATACAATTATATTCTACACATTCTTTATAAACCATAACCAGGTAAATTTTCAAGTTTTTTCTACTTAATAAAAAATATATTGCAGAAAATTAGTGGCAAATTTTTTATTTCTTTTATTTTAAGGAGTAATTGTTGTCAATCAGTATTTTTCTTCTAGAATTATAGTTTTAAAATCAAAGAATCCGCAAAGGTTAATACGAGTAAATAAGGAAACTGCTTTAAAGGTTTTTCGATACTTATGCATTAATGCTATTCTGCTAAAATAACTTCATTATTTAGAAAGCCATTCTTTACATGGGGAGGATGGGACGGTGTGTTGTAACTATTCTGTCCTTTCACCTAACAATTTAATAAACAAAAATAATACCGTAAAAATTTAATTTAACTTGAAAATACTATTAAAAATAAACGTAACGTAAATGAACAAGTACTATTTTTTTTTCAAACTCCAAACACTCGTTTAAAATCGCACATCTTCAGCAAGAATGTATCTTTTTATGGATTAATGTTATTAAAAGACCGGCTAAAGTCTACTAAAAATGTCTAAACTAAACACTACTATGCCTCTGATTTGCTTTTGTCCTCTCTCTTCAATAAATCTAATGCAACTCTACAAAGTTTTTCATTACTTCTTATCATAACTAGCACTTATTTTATTTTACATGTGAAACTGGAATATAGCCTAAAACAGTTTTCTACAGTTATCATCCATTTATTTATTTTACTTTTCAAATTTAAAATGTCAGTAAAAGCACGACGTTCAGTTTTAATCAATGGTTCACAAATATTTGCTGGTCCACCTTGTCGTTTGAATGAAACAGCACCCCAACTTCAAGAAGAGTCATCTAGTTTAATCATATCTTCGAAAACAGTTATCCCCACTTAAAAAAATAGTGAGCTTTCTAAGTTAATTGCTAAGGAATTAATAAGCATTTGGCAAGCAGTCAATCCACAATTGGCCTTGTTAAGGGAACGTTATATAGGACAGAAGGTCAATATATTTTGCTTATAAGAGGGCCAAACAGATTGACAGGAAATCTCTTGCAGCAATCAAAGTGAAAAGAATGAGAGAACAGCCAAACAGACAGTTTGATATATTTTCTTGTAGCTGTAAACTCCCTGTCTTAAGATGTGATGATTTTGCAGTAAAGTGCAAGACAGAAAATTGTCAAACAAGGCACATAATCTGCATTTGTCCTGTCAAGGAGGTAAAATTAATTCTATGGATTCACCTGCAATTATGTTCCTTTTTTGTGAAAAATAAAATAATATATTGGTATTTATTATGTATTCTGGCTCTATTATTAAACATGCAAATTTTGCAATTTTTAGGTTCTACTAGAAGAAGTCACAGCAACATTTTAATTAATTGATGGAACAACAAAAAGCCTA
The DNA here is from genome assembly GCF_053919585.1 of Euprymna scolopes. NCBI lineage: Eukaryota > Metazoa > Mollusca > Cephalopoda > Sepiida > Sepiolidae > Euprymna > Euprymna scolopes. The sequence continues at coordinate 22,488,568 of NC_136513.1, read as the reverse complement.
AAAACATTTACTGATCCTTTGGTGAAACTTTATATCAATAATTATCAAGATTTGCCTAAGTATAATTTAAAAAAAATAGTCACCCTCTCGATCATCATTATCTGACAGCAGAAGAAATAAATAATTTAAGTGAAGACCAGGAGCTATGCTGTTGGCATTTCTTGAGAAGTTAACCTAAGATATGCAAGAAATTGGGCCCTTGAATCAAGCAAGATGACTTACATTAACCACAAGGTTAATGCGTTTATGGACTAGAGGTGTCTATCTTCAAACATTATGATAAATTAAACATTCTGGTCAAATTTATCATCCAAGTGTATGCAGTTAATTGGTTTAAGATCGAAACCGACAATAATTATTTTTAACCAACATCAGTATATTTTTAATATGATTAAGAGAAAAAACAACAGTTAACTGAAATCCAAATTACTGTTTTAAACAGTTTAAAATATAGTACATTTGCACGACTTCCGGAAAATATCATAATATCGATGATAAACTCAGATGAATTGGATGTGAGATAGGACATTCAAACGGTTTAGGTAAATAAATATTTATCCATTAAATTTTATTACTTTTCTCAATTTACTCAAACAATAGCCAGCTTTATTCATATTACACCACAAAAATATTAAGAAAATAAGTGTTTTTAAATAATTGTTTTTATTTTATTTTTGCGTTGTTTTGTTCCAGAAATAGTGAAAAACAAAGAAGAAATACCAAAAAGATACTTCTGGTCAAATTTTATTGATGTTTCCTTTGTGAACCTTCACTTAGAGAGTGTTTTACAAACGAAAAACTTGAAAAATTTCTCTACGACAGGAACGAAATTAAAACTTCATAAATTATCTGCCCACTCACAAGGAGTGGAAAAGGCTGTGAACCTATAAACAGAAACTTTACAAGTTGTATATGTGCAGTTGTTCTATTATGTAGTACATCTTCACATATATTTGTGAATTGTGAAAATTAAAAGACAGTTGATGATTAGCATTTTTTTTTTCAATTTTTGTTTAATCAATGCAGTAAAAGTTGAGATATTTTGCTAGTTGTGATTCATAATTAAAA
>NC_136513.1:22422500-22482500 GCF_053919585.1 Euprymna scolopes | reverse complement strand
CACATGTCAGTGGATAATTATATTTCAAAAACAATACATGTACCGCTCCTCATTTGGCAGTACCAAATTGGTCAAAGAGAAAATCATTCCTAACTCGCATTTAGGCAAAAATATACTTTCGTATAAATAATTGAATTCGTTCAAAAATTATCGCAAAAATAACACAAATAAATAATATATATATATATATATATATATATATATATATATATATATATATATATATATTATGGCAGTAGAGTTTAGATTCCTAGAAGCACATCCAATGAAACAACATGTATCTACCAAAAGGTGATCAATGAGTAAACAGAGCAGGTAAATTAAATTTATTTATACAAACATTGATGGCTATATATGTGCATACATGGTTCTGTAATCACCCGTGCTGGGGAGATTACTTCTTCAGGCCAAGAATTACCTTCGAAAACTGACATCTCAAGACAAAATTAGAATCTTGTGACCTAATATGGGTGGAGGGGTTATGTTTGGGGGAGGATAAGTAAGACGGAAGAGTAGGAGGATGAGAAGAAGAAGGAGAAGAAGAAGAAGAAAAAGAAGAAGAAGAAGATGAAATTATTAAGTGAATGAATTCTTTATTCAGGAATATCAGTAACAAATTTTCGTTAATGTAAGTTTTATCAACAGAAACTTTATATATATATATATATATATATATATATATATATATATATATATTTACATACAATGAATAGTAGACACTTACACGTTTCCACCTCTTGCAAACATTTCAAATGAATTACGAAAATGCTATTTTTACATCTCCAACACATTTTGAATATATCATAAGCATTTTAAATAATTTCTGAAGAGGACGCTTCACAGAACGTCTGAAACGCGTTAAAACCGATTTCAATGATTTAAAAACATTATTACAATAATTCTCAATGAAAAACCAAGACACAGAATAATAAAATAATGTTAAAAAATACACATTGTTGGTGACCATCCCCTTATTTAAATATACATCTTTCTCTCGTTGGAATTTCTTAACCCATTTTATATACGTTTTCTCTCGTTGGAATTTCTTAACCCATTTTATATACATGATCTCTGCATGTTGTTTTAAAATACCATTTAGCAATAAATGCTTTAACGTTGAACACCTTTCCCAACTCTTAATTAAATAATATGAACCAGATATAATTTACATAACATATTTAGTAGATTGCGACAGCATCGAGTAATATCACCACGCACTCTCTCTCTCTCTTTAATATTACCACGGGCAAGACCTGGAGGAACTGAGGTATTTACAATATACGCTCTCTTAACCCTAGAAATTTATACTTCCGGTTGTGATTTATGTAACAGACCTGAAGTAGCCGACTCGTTACTAAACAGACATTTCGTATAAATATAAAAAAAATAACTTCTAATAAATTTTCTGTGATGTAAGCGTACGGATGAATACACCCCGCCATTTTAACAATAATTTCCACTTTTTTTTAATTCTTATTCTCTCTAAACAAAGCACAATGTCAGTTGGACGTAAGGGGCTACAATTTGGACCATACCCACAGGGACACTATGGGGGGAGTTGAGCAGCAAGGTGTCTGTTCACATTACATTTAAATTTCCGCATATCAGTACAATCAGGGAAGCCTGGATTGGAAGAGAATTATAAAGTCTAACTATGTTGAATATTAGATTCCTGGAAAACGCAGGATGACCCTACTGAATTGGAAGATAGCGCTTAGGTTATATGTGTTCTTATTGAGATGGAATATTTCAATAGCAAAATGAATGTATTGAAAAAGATGGGTTTTTTATCGCAGAATAACGTTTTAGAGAAAAATAGTTTAAAACAATAAAATATAACGGTTAAAACTTCGATCAGAAAAATATAATGATTGGACTTTTAATATACAATAATAAAATGCAGTTTAACAAAACAAAGGCTGACCGTTTAATTTAACGTCAGGTATCGAACAAAGAAATTATTTATTATATATTCACAACACAGACTAGGCAGGAGTTAGTGAGCGAGTCAGAGAGTTACACTTAGGAGCCGTCCGCCAGATGGTGTCGGAGTGAGAGTTTGTCTGTCAGTCGTGGAAACATTTGACTGAACAACAGTAGAAAATGTAATAACTACAGAGAAATGTATACAACTCCGAGGGAAGTGACTAATTAGGCTAAGATAAATGAAATGTTTAACATTGGATTCCCAGCAAAATGCCGCATGGCCCGATTGAAGCGAGAGATGCCACTTGGAGAGTGGCGGTGTTACAAGTGTTGCTCCTATTTACAATGGTTCCCCACGGGACAGAGTTAGACACCAGGGTCGTTTTTTAACGTGGAGAAAAGGAACAAAAATAAAAATTGTCTCAGTCGTGAAGAATTTCTCCTCCACTGACGGAGAACAAAAAAAATTGAAGTGTAGCATCTGAAGAACAGATGGTATTTATTTGCTCCCCCACCGAGCAAATTAGGCACAAGGCCGATTTTTAATGTGAGGAGTGAAGGGAGGGGGAAGGGAAAAAGGGGACCAGCTCCCGAGAGGTGGGAAATGGGAGCTGGTTAAAGGTCAGGCATGTGGGGTTGCCCCCACATCTGGTCTTTGCTAGTCATAGCTTGCAGCATCTGCCGGAACAGATGGTATTTATTTGCTCCCCCACTGAGCAAATTAGGCACAAGGCCGTTTTTAATGTGAGGTAAAAACCAGCTCCCCTAAAAGTAGGCAAAAAGGGGGCACTCTGGTTACCAAAAATAATAATTGTCCCAGTATAGAGGGTTTCCCCTCCATTGACTGGTACAAATTATCTTAAGTGCAGCATCTGCCGGAACAGATGGTATTTATTTGCTCCCCCACCGAGCAAATTAGGCACAAGGCCAATTTTTAATGTGAGGAGTGAAGGGAGGGGGAAGGGAAAAAGGGGACCAGCTCCCGAGAGGTGGGAAATGGGAGCTGGTTAAAGGTCAGGCATGTGGGGTTGCCCCCACATCTGGTCTTTGCTAGTCATAGCTAGTCATAGCTTGCAGTATCTGCCGGAACAGATACTACACTTTGATCTTGTCCCGAAGGCCAAGTGTTGTTATTGATATGGAATATTTCGATAGTAAAAGGAACGTAATGAAATGGATGTTTTCAATTGTGGAAGAAGGTGTCAGAGACAAACAGTTAAAAACAATAAAATATAGCGGTTAAAACTTCGATCTGAAAAATAAACAAAGATGTTAAAATTTTAATTAAGTATAGTTTAGCAAAACAACAAGGACTGACCTCGTTATGTGACGTCAGTTAGCGAACAAAGAAATGGTCTATCATATATTCACGGCACAAACTAGATAGAAGTTTGTGAGAGAGTTATAGACTTAGACGTCGGAGTTAGAGTTTGTCCGTCAATCGTGGAAGCATTCAACTGGACCAAGAAAAAGAATGCGTTAGAAATCTCTGAGGCAACCACAGAGTTTTGAAAATGGAAGTAAAACATTCTTGGCCTTCGGGACAAGATCAAAGTGTAGTATCTGTTCTTCAGATGCTGCAAGCTATGACTAGCTATGACTAGCAAAGCCCAGATGTGGGGGCAACCCCACATGTCTGACCTTTAACCAGCTCCCATTTCCCACCTCTCGGGAGCTGGTCCCCTTTTCCCCTTCCCCCTCCCTTCACTCCTCACATTAAAAATCGGCCTTGTGCCTAATTTGCTCGGTGGGGGAGCAAATAAATACCATCTGTTCTTCAGATGCTACACTTCAATTTCTTGTTCTCTGTCAGCGCAAAAGAAATCCTTCACGACTGAGAACATTTTTATTTTTGTTCCTTTTCTCCGCATTAAAAAACGACTCTGGTGTCTAACTCTGTCCCGTGGGGAGGCATTGTAAATAGGAAGTAAAACAAGGAAACACAAAAAGCTGTCTGGTGTTACTGCTTCACAGACAAATCAGAGAAATGGGTTTTTGGTCTTTCAGTGCCAGCAAGACGAAAAGAACTGGCGTACTAAGGTTAGTAGCTCGGTTCAAAACGACAATTGTGTGCTTATATTAACGGAATTGTCATGTTGGTTAAACCTGTTCAATGTATAAGTATACGACGTTCTGGATTATTGATTGTTACGTTATACCTAAAGTATTTTAATATGCGTAAAAGTATGCATATTATATATACATTAAGAGAGACACTTGGCAGACGTGGATATATACTTACACGTATATATGAATGCAAACTAAGCTACACGATCAGCTATGAACACTTGTACACGCATACATCCCAGAGACTTATTCATAAATAAAATAGTTATATAGTCGATATATAACGTATACCGGTTAGATTATCGCAAACCAGTTATCCTTACAAAGAATAAAATTACCTGGATTACTAACATACATCAACGTGGAAACAAAATATATAGGGAGAGAAAAGGAAGCAGAAAGAAAGAGAGGCTGAGGAGTAGTTACGAAAGCGATAGTGCTATGAAGTAGGAAGAACACAATAAATTATCTTTCTAGCGATCTAGTCATCTATTTAACTTTGTATCTATCTATCTATCTATCTATCTATCTATCTATCTGGTGAGATAAACAAGAGATGAGATATTATATATCTGTGCCTAAATCAAAACGCGGATTCCATGAACAAAGCTTCTGTATTAGAACAGCACGCCTGTGGAACTCTGTTCCGTCTGCCTGCTTCCCTCCGGACTACAACTTGGATGTATTCAAGTCCAATGTTAACAAATTCCTGATGAACCGCCCCCTTAATTAAACACTTCATCAAATTTCCACACTAACGTAATGTACTTGCAATAACCCTTATCCCTGAGTGGCTTCCGGGCCTTGATAAGTGGTGATCACTGTGTAAAAAAAAAAGTTATGTTTTGATAAAAGTTGTCAAAACATTATGAAGCTATATCATAGACAATTTTACCGGAAGAATCTCATCAGCTGACCCGGAACTACATGTATCGCAATATCCACTAGACGATTTAAAAAATCTATTAGAACACACACACACACACACACACACACTATGGAAAAACAAATAGATCGGTACACATAAACACATTATATAGATAAAACGCCAGATAATAATCACAATTTATTTTATGAGCATTTCTATTTATTAAACATTTAATCTGTATTAAATTCTTTCAGCTTGTCCCAACATCATTCATAACTTATGTGCAAATTTATCACTCACCTTGTCTCGAACACGACCTTTTTTAGCCGACAGAAAGGAAGTTATCTTCAATCAAGATAATACTCAATGCTACACAGCACTCCTGATTAAAAATCTCCGAGCAGCACTAGCAGTGTCAGAAATTTCGTGAAAATAGTGAATAATTCCACCCCATCTTTCCAAGCTTATAACTCCTCGAAAAATGTAATTCAAGCCCTAATTTTTTTTTTCAATTAAAGGAGTAAGGACCAAGGTTTTATTTAAAAAAAAAAAACAAAAAAAAACAATGTGTTTTTTTTTTTTTTAAAGGTTTTAAACTTCGGACTTTACAGGTAAATTTCTAAAAAACTGATTTTTTTTTGTTTTAAATTTGAATATATTATTTATTGACCTTTTCTCTTCAATTTGTGATATATAAAACTATTAAACATAAATTAATTATTTACTTTTTAATAGACATTTCAAAATGAGAGGCGTAAATTATTCGACCCCCTATATTTCTAAGCTTATAACTCCTCGAAAAATGTAATTCAAGCCCTAATTTTTTTTTCAATTAAAGGAGCAAGGACCAAGGTTTCATTAAAAAAAAAAAAAGACAAAAAGAAAAAATGTGTTCTTATAAAATAAGGTTTTAAACTTCGGACTTTACAGGTAAATTTCTAAACAACTGATTTTTTTTTTTTGTTTTAAATTTGAATATATTATTTATTGACCTTTTCTCTTCAATTTGTGATATATAAAACTATTAAACATAAATTAATTATTTACTTTTTAAGAGAAAGTTGAAAATGGGGGGGCGTGAAAATGGGGGGGCGTGAAAATGGGGGGCGTGAATTTAAAAAAAAGTTTGTCTAAAATATTATATTCGGTTTATTGGAAAGAACATAAAATTTCACATTGACCCTGAAAATATCGTAAAAATAGAATCAATAGAAAAATTTTGATAGATTTTTAAAATTTAAAAATATTGAGTTTAAAAATTGAAAAATATTGAGTTCGGAAAATTCATTACTGTTTTAAAAAAAAATAAAAATATTTTTATTACTTTTAAAACAACTGTAATAGTTTATTTTGGAAGTATAATCCATAAAGAAAATAAATAACCCACTTTTAACAGAGAAATTACGAGATTTTTATATTGTATTCGCAGTTTCGTGTTAGGGGTGTCAAAAATTCCTACAAAAATTCTGATACTGCTAGAGCAGCACTTTGTTAGAACATCTTCCATCATTATACATGTCGTCCTGCTTTCTTAAAACACGTTTAAAGAACGCGAGATCTGTTATGTAGTAGGTCGAACACAAGAAAGAATTTGTTATATTCTATTTGTCTGACGATCTATCTATTTATCTATGTGCATTATCGATATAACTATGTTGCAGACAAAATTTCCACAGAAAACTGATTAAAAATATTGCCATATGTCGGAATACACTTTATCTAGAATTTAAAATCTTTAGACTAAAATTTGGCTGAGTAATTTGGTAGAGACTGCAGAGGTTATTTTTTTTAACTTTGACCCCAATTTCGACCAATTAACATTTCGTGTTTCAGGCGTAAATCAAATTAAAAAGTTTGATCCATATCCAAGTAACCTACATCTAAAATTTAAAGTGTTTAGACCAAAAATTGATGGAGGAGGTTGGTAGAGTTTTCAAACGTAATATTCTTGAACTTTGGCCCCTTGATAGTCAAATTTCTGGTTGAAAACCGATCAAAAAGATTTTCCCAAATCTCAATACAGCTTATGTCAAATCTCGCGTTTGTAGAATGACAATTGACAGAGTTATTTTGTAGGGAAATGTACATACAGAGAGAGAGAGAGAGAGAGAGAGAGAGAGAGAATTTCACTTATATATATATACTAGAATGGGTGCCCGGCGTTGCCCGGGTGTTTGGAGGTGTATGCTGAGCAAAAAAAAAACAATAATAATAATAAAATAAAACGGTCAATTTTTTTTTTTTTATCTTTGACCCCTATTATGACTCCTTAACATTTATTGTTTTGGGCTCAAATCAAGTTATTAAGTTAGATCCATGTCCAAGGAACCTCTATTAAAATATTCAAGTGTTTAGACCCAAAATTCTCGGAGGAGTTTTGTAGAGTTCACAAAGGACAAATCGTTGAACTTTGACCCCTTAACAGCCCAAATTCTGGCCGAAAACCAATCACACAGATTTTCCCAAATCTCAGTACCCTGTATATACAAATTTCGAGTTTGTAGACTTTAAATTGACAGAGTTATTGCGTAAGGAAATGTACACAGACAGACAGACTTATATATATATATATATATATATATATAAATCCGTAATCCTGTTTGTTTGTTTGTTTGTTTACAATTTGATTAATATATAAAAACGGTTCCTTACTTTACTCTTTCATTTATTTCTATATATAGCTTCATTCTTGGAAACTAGATACAATAAAAAGATTATGTCATTTGCATATGACATTAAGAAAAATCGATTTTATTAAATAGCGGTATCTTAATTAATGTTTCTAGCGAGAGAATTGTTTTCAGTGTTTTATTTAAAATTGTTTTTAATACATTTTAAACAATAATTATATTGATAACATTTATTTTTTGGGGAAGTATTATTTCAACATCGAATTTTAAAAAAACTTTTAGAGTTATTTGCCCCTTAGAATCTTCCGATCATTTCATTTGTTTGTAACCCATCGTTGTTTAATACCTAAAAAAAAATAGCATCTACTGCCCCCCTCTGAATTCCACAATTTACTCTTTTCTTTCTTTTTTTCACGTTAATCTCATCGATTATAAACTTTAATTTCTAATTAGAAAAAAGGTAAATTTTTACGACGTGACTCAGCGTCTTTTAACCCCTAAAAAAATTAGGACCTAATTTTTTGGGGCCCTAATACGTTTAAACAATCTTTATAAATAATATGAAAGAAGTAATTTCGAAAAAAAGAAAATTAACATTTTAAAGTGGGGGATCACTTTTCTATATAAATTTAACGTACAAATGAACACCCATTTTTGGCCACAAAGCATTCAACGAGATATATCATCTCTAGCATTTTTTTTTTCAAATTTAGCGATCGAGATGGATGGGACAAAACGTGACAAATACAGTTTTTTTTTGTTTGGTGGGCGTGGGAATTACATTTGAAACATAAAATAATTATAAATTTAATTCATTTTTATGACACCATTCTGTACTTTCACCTTACACTTTTATAAACAAAATGAACCCCAGCATATGACAAATTCATTTTTGTTATTTTGGAGGGAGATTACATTAGAAGCATAAAATGATGAAAAATTTCATTTAATTGTTTTGAAATTAATTGTTGATTTTTTTTAGGAGTTCTATCTACTTGGTTATTTTTATTTATTTATTTATTTTTGCGATCACGCGGGCATTCGCTGGTATCTTTAGTGAAACAAAAGTTCTAATGATTTATTTTTAATTATTTATTTTTAGGGCGGGTATTTTTAGTACTCAATATCCGGGAAATAGTTTCTTCTATCTGTATCCATTCTGCCGAAATATCTGGTGGAGAGGGTATCAGGTACTTCTTCTATTAAGGAACGATTAAATTTACATGTTTTTATCCGTTCTTTTATTTATGGAATTGTTGTGAGGGTATCCATGTTACCCATGATGAAAATGATTAGTGTAGCAGGTGTGTTCCAAACGGAACTGTATGTAAACCCAGGCAATGCTGGGTACTCATGCTATATATATATATATATACTTATATACTTATTCATACAGACGTGTATAAAAGCGGCGAAACTGACATGAGGTGTTTTGAGTTGTAGTAATAACAAACTAGTTTGTTTTTTTTTTTGTTTTTTTACACGGTGGTCACCACTTATCAATGCCCGGAAGCCACACAGGGATAAGGATTATTGTAAGTACAGTACGTTAGTGTGGAGATTTAATAAAGTGTCTACTTAAGGGGGCGGTTCATCAGGAATATGTTTACGTTGGACTTGAAGACATCCAGGTTGTAGTCAGGTGGGAAGCAGGCAGATGGAACAGAGTTCTAAAGGCGTGCAGGTTCCCCTCAGGCAAAAAATCTGTTTCATTTTGATGTTTATACTGAAATGTATATATTTCAAAGATTTATACTAAAAATATATACATGTATATATATATATATATATATATATATATATATATATATATTTATTTATATATATGCAGATATTTATATGCATGTATTCGTACACGTCATTATAATGTGGGTAAGAGAGACAATTCTCCTAAAACAACTCCCAGTTTGAGGAACTCATTGCAAATATCACTATTGCCAGGAAAAATAACAAAAATATCCTTTTTTTCTCTCACGTCCACCCCCTAAAAGGGCGCATCGGAACTCGCACATAAAGAGCTACTATTTGGGACCATGAAAAAAATAATTAACAAGATGTTCGTTTACGTTACATTTAAACGTCTGCGTATCAGTCTTGTTGGAGAAGCAGGTAGCAGGAAAGGAATTCCAAAGTCTTGCTGTTCGATTAAAGAAACTATTAGAGTAGAAAGCCTTTTCGTATTTAAGAACCTCAACAGTGAAGGTGCGTGATTTTGTTGCTAATGGGTTTGTTGGGAATATTTGATATCATGAAAATAGATAAAGTGAAATATATGCAAGATTTTAGACCGGAATCACGGTGATGAAAATCCGATGCCCTTACTACCAGGCCACGAAACTTATAGTTCAAAGGAAATGTTTACTGCAAGTAAATGGTACGATCTTGTCCGTTGTTTTTAAGACATTGACAAATGAACTTATTAAGATGTGATTTTACTGAAAAAAATTAATTAAATGCTAAAAAAAAATATATATATATTCACTTCAATTAGTGAGATGCCGCCGTTATTTAGGAAGTTCCAGAAAATTTTACGAATAAATTATATCCTCGTATATTAATGTATGTGATTAAATTAAGTATATATATATATATATATATATATATATATATATGACTACTTACATACATATATATGTACGTATATATATACATACATATATATATAGATATATATCAAATAAGTGACAAAAGTCTATATTCAAAATTTCATTATCTTGACCATCTTACCATTTATTCCTTTCAGGCAAAATCATTCATTTAATTATTATATTAATCAATGAATCTATTCCGCCTTTAACTCATCAATTCATTAAAAGGAAATAATTTCACTTCGGAATGATTGCATAATTCGAAATATTGGAAAGGATATTTTTCTTTTTATTATGCCCTCCTGGAATGGTTTTGTGCTACGAAACAAGTGCTGTAAAGAATTGTGCATACCAAACATATTTAATAGACTACAGTGTAAGATGGTCAAAATCATTAAATCTGGAATATAGACTTTCGTCATTTATTATATATCTGCTATGTAATTGCGTTGAGCTTCATAAATTAAAGGTTTGGTATAAATAAAAGGTTAAATATGATTGAAGAAACGTATTTCCACACACATACACATACACACACACAGACAACCTCTTTCTCTCTCTCTCTCTTTCTATCACACACACACACACACACACACACACACATATATATATATATATATATATATATATATATATATATATATATATATATATGGGGAGAGTTAAAGCACGAGAATAAAATCAATTCTTTAAGATGAAAATTTATCGGGAAAATACAAAGCTCAACAAATTGTTTTGGAGCTTATATAGAATTCGATAAAGAGAAAAGATGGAGGTATAAAAGTTATATATAAATTAATATAGAGAGATTTATTTATTTTATAAGATTATACACCAATCACGGGGTTGGATAAGTGAGAACTCTGTATACCCTGGTATTTCAAAGCCTAATGCTTCTCATCGGAAGAGTAGAGAAGATGATAGGTAACATAATAGAAATGCGACGTCTAGCGATTGTTACATTATATATTACAATGCACACTACTCCGTCATCACAGAGATCATTATAGTTCACCTGAATAGCCTAAATAATTTATTTCGCTCCTAATGTAAGTATTGCTACACGTTGCATCCCTATAACGTTACATAGCTTCTTCTCTACTCTTCTGATGAGAAATATTAGGCTTTGAAATATCAGGGTATAAATTGTTCCAACTTACTCAATATGCCTAATTTATATAAACCCTTATTAAATAAATAAATGAATAAATCTTTCGCGCTCTCTCTCCCTCTGTATATATATATATATATATATATATATATATATATATATATATATATATATATATATATATATATATCACTGTATAGTTTTTTCTATACTTTATTTTTTTTTCTCTTTATTAACTCCTATATATACACACATATATATACGTACGTATATATATATATATATATATATATATATATATATATATATATATATATATATATATATATGTATGTATGTATAAAATTTCATTTATTAATATTATTGGAATCTTTTCTTTATTCTTTGTACACATTTTTGTGAATTATTCCATGGATTTCTGCCTTTGGATTATCATGGACCATCTTCTTCCAAATATGGGATTTCCTGGGATTTTACTTGTACAAATGAAAATTCTTTAAACTTTGTTGAGGATTTACATTTGGATTTTACCATCACTGGATTTTTTATTTTCTACCAGACTATCCATTCATGTGTAATCACCTTTTTCTTCACTATATTCCCTCTGCTTCACTTTTTTTGTTTTCAAGTAAGATCTTTGACTTGCTTGTTGTTTCATCAAATACTTCTGCATGTAAAATCCGATCCCGCATTTTGCTAATTCCTACCCTCTGATGAGAAAGAAAGTATTTCTTCGAAACTCCGCGGATTAAAGACTATCCATTTATCTAGTGTTTCCTTTTCAGATTAATATGTTTTTAACTCATTTCAAAGTGTTTTTTTAACATATTTTATTAACTATTTGCTCATAAATATATATATATATATATATATATATATATATATACCCTTTAAGAAACTTATTTTTTATCGTTGAGCATTTTCAATTTAGCTCTGATTCCTGATCATCATATAATGATTAGATCACTCTGACAGACGTTAGAAAGCATTTAAAAAATAAATGTTTAAATTTAACCAGTATTTCTCGCGGTTAACGGTAGCCGAATTGATTAGTTCCTTGCTAATGAAGCGAGAGATTACTTCTGTTGCCGGGTTAGAATCTATTAACTGGTGTAAATCGTAACACCCTGCGCTGATGATTCCCGAAAGGATTAAATACTGGTATCTGGAGGTACTTAATAATTATACACACATACATACATACATATATATATATATATATATATATATATATATATATATACATACAGGATGACCCCCAAAAACGGGCCCCAACTCTAATTAGGCCCCGGTTCTTAGTGTTTTGTCCGAATGAAATGAAACTTTGGTCATAACTAGTTTATTATATTCAAAACATCACATCAAAAGACTAGGGTATTTGGCCTTGTTTTCTCCGTTAACTGTAAAATGCTCAGAAAAGCAATTGAATGTCCTCTGTTTTTTTTTTCGCCCACCCTGTATATATATATATATATATATATATATATATATATATATATATATATATATATATATATATATATATATAGAGAGAGAGAGAGAGAGAGAGAGAGAGAGAGAGAGAGAAAGAGAGAGAGGGGGAGCAGGAGATGATCATACATTAGATGTTGCTAAGATTCAGAACAATGATTTTTGTGATTAGGCTTTTTGTCATTATACCTTGATTTTAATCTTTGCAAGGGGGGCACAAATTTGTGCTCAATTTTCTAATCGGAGAATAATTGTACCCGTCTTAGGATTGGTATGATTCTTGATAAAGTAAAACATAACGGCAAGAGAAAAAATAAATAATAAAAACAAATAATAAACGAATTGCTATAAAAACTTGCCTATCAACGGGGCGATACTGGGTCACCTTGCTGTGATAAAAGTTTTATTAGGTTTAAAAAACAACTCAAGTGCTATGGAACTCCCAACTGCGGCTATCTCTTATTTGCTTTCCACTTTGTACGCTCTATCTCACCTAGTTTTTTTTTTTTTTTTTTTTTTTTTTTTTAGGCCGCTAGTACCTCCTGAGTGGTATCGTCGTTCTGGCTGGGTCGAGAACCGATATTAAATATATGTAAGTACTAAAGTATATAGGAGGAGGGTAGTAATATGTAGACGCAACATGGGAGCAACTAATATCGGGAGAAGGAAAAAAAAGTCGGTGGGAACGTACCGGAGATTCTGGATGAGAAGGGCAAGGAAAATATTTGCGAGATGCGGATGTTATCTGAGAATATTTAATAGCATTATTAGTATGATTCTTTTTTTTTTTTTTTTTTTTTGCGCGGGCATCAATTTTGACATATTTTTTTCTGTTCTGGAAAAGAGATCTGATGATTTCTTTTTTGACATAGTTTATATTGCCTTCTCACACACACACACACACACACACACACACACACACACACATATATATATATATGTGTGTGTGTATGTGTGTGTGTGTGTGTGTTGAGAATAATAGAAATAGTATTACGACGAAATAGAGAGATAAAAAAAGGAACAAACCGAGTTATGTGTTCATAAACGTTTCGTCTTTATTTCGAGACTTCCTCTGGATGAATGAGATTAAGAAAATAAAATACTAGTACAAAAATTTGAAAATATTTTTTTAACTTCATTACATCAATTACATCAAAAACATATTTTCAAATATTTTTACTGGTGTTTTGTCTCCTTAATTTCATTCATCCACAGAAAGCCTCGCAATAAAGACGAAACGTTAATGAACACATAACTTTGTTTGTAACTTCTCTCTCTCTCTCTCTCTCTCTCTCTCTCTTTCTCTTAGTTTGTAACTTCTCGCTCTCTCTTTTATATATATATATATATATATAAGATATATATATATAAGATATATATATATATATATATATATATATATATATATATATGCATATGAATATGTATTAAAAAATAGAATCCGAAAAATATAACAGTTTACACCTTTTCTTTATTCTTTTACCATCGGCGAGGTGAAGGAATAAAAAAAAACTTTTTTCACATGTACAAAATTTTCGACCGATCCTTAAGTGTAGTGAAAGTGAAGTGCATGCACGGTGGAGGAGGAGAAAGGAGGAGAAGGTTTAGCCAATAAGAAGGTGCCACGTCAGTCTTAAATAAATATGCATATAAGTACGCAACATAGGGAGATGCACACAATGCATATATACATATAAAAGAAAAATTAAACAGTAAACAGTAAATAAATATGGAGAGACGCGCATTTAACTGTCTAATATTTTGAATTCCAACGACAGTATTTATTCAATGAAAGAACAAAAATTCAAAGGATAAAAGTAGTTACAAGGAGAGACGCTGTAAAATCATTTGTAAGACAACGGCTATTTTTTTCGTTCGAAAAAAGAACGAAAACGTCGCTTCCAAATTTAACTGTATTTTACGACAGATACGAAACGATCCTTTTAATTTGTTTTTTTTTATTAATATGTACATACACATACATATGCAAACAAATGCTAACGCACACACACACATACACATATATATACACATATATACATATATACATGTACACATAAACGCATACGTACATGTACATACATATACAAACAGATACACATATGCACATACATAAACGTGTGCGCCTATACATACACGTATAGGCAGCTATACATATATACAAATGCCTATAAAGACATATAATCAAATTTGGAGAGAGGGAGGAAGAAGGGGGGGAGGAAAAGAGAGATATAGGTCGGCGGGACATATATATATATATATATATATGATAATATTAAGAAAATTAACATTAGAGAAAAATTGGATGTTATGAGGATGTATCCGATGTTGTCTATTGTGTAGTTTTGTAAATTGAAGTGTACAGCTACTGGATGTTGTGTGGATTTGTTTCTAATGGTATTTTTATGGTAGGGAGAACTCCAGGACTGTTTCCCTCACGTAATTGCCTTTTGTTGATTCAGTGCAGTATAATAAACATACTACATTTGAACTATTGCAGTTTAGAAGGGGGGTTGAGTTGGATGTTGATGCCTGGAGGGATTAATGTGCTGGTGGTGGACATATTAGACATCTGCGCTTGTTGCATACTTTGTTGCCTTGAGATTTAGGAGTGCATTTAATCTGAGTAGATATTAGTAAATAATGTAAGTTGTGGAGTTGTCGTTTGGCACAAAAGGAGGGTTGATTATATTTTGTGTTGAGTGTGAGGTCCTGTTGTAGTTGTTTGAACATCTGTTTAATGCGGTTGTATAAATGTCTAGTGTCATTGTTGAAGTCAGATACCATAGGTATTCGTGTGGATGTGTTGTTCTTTTTGTACGTTTGTAGAATATGTCTGCTAATGTGCGATGCTCTGTTGATGCTTGTTTTATTGTCTTGATCTAGTTGCTGTGGAGAAAGTTATTGGTTAAACTTCTACCTCATAATCGGATATATATATATATATATATATATATATATATATATATATATATATATATACGTACCTCTCCACTTCCTCGATAATCGTAGATTCCTATACTTTTTCTGCTGAGCGTTCACTGCCAAAATCAATGGAAGCTGTAAAATCTTTTCTCTCTAATTAATTCCTCCTACCCCCGTTCCTAATTACACGGTTGCTGGATCGTTCACAAGGGACACTTACGAACGAATGCCGGTTTCGGTTTTCTGTACTTCGTAGTTGTTTAAAAAACCCTGTAATTAAATTTTACCGTGCCTTTCCGTTCTATCCTTCCTATCGGATGAAACGCACCACGGATTTAACCGATAGCGACATTCCCACAAACATTAATCCTTATACCATGCTTACTTTTACGTTGCTTGATTACCATTTTCCCCCAACATTTTTACACTAAAAAAACACAAAAGACGCAGATTATTTCCATTTCTTTTTTTTTTTTTAATAAAATTTCAGTTTAATTTCATTTTGTAGTTGCTTACAAAAACAGGGTTATTAGTTCGCTTATTCTTTACTTTACCCCCCCCCCCCTTACACACACACCTTCAAAGCAACGGGCATTGCCGGGTACCACCGCTAGTACAATATAATATAATATATACATGTACTATGATAGCGTACATCGCCTTAAGTAGTATGGTATCTGTTAGATATGCTGTTAAGGATTAATAAGGGTTAGTATTTAATGCAAAAATGAGCACAAATCCAATCTTTTTCAACCACCACTTTGGAATAAAGCACCTATTCGAATTTAACGTGCTAACTATCTCGTTTTTAACGCGCGGTTAAAACGTCTAGTATATATATGAAACGAGATCCATAAATAATGCCTCCTGTTTTTCATTTCACCCGATTAACTATATGGAAAATAAAATATGCTACAGCATAAAATTCGCTCGTTTTAATGGTAATACCCCTGTTTTCGTAGCTCTTCAATTTTTCGGGTAAGACAATAGGTTTTATTTTTATCACAAAGCCCGACCCTCATGTCCATGTAAAGCCATCGTTTATGACTAGCAAAAGTGCATTCAGAATAGTGGTGACTATGTAAAAAAATAAAATTCTCGGGCAAAAACGGTCGCTGGATTTAATGTTACTACTCTTAAGGTTAGTGCTATGTCTAGCCGCACTGATGAGCTGTGATACAGCGAAACACTACGGTATGTGGATTACTATAAATATAACTATAAATATAATTATATATATATATATATATATATATATATATATATATATATATATAACTGACTAACACACTTTAAAGACTGTTGTTGTACAGTCTTTATTTTTCCTTAATAGTGAAATAGAAAAAAGGCGAGTCCCATATTTGTATTCTATGTATATAAAAAAAAATTATTCCTAGCCAAATTGCACTTTGTCGCCGCCACAATTTCGGTAGTAACATTTTTCTTCGCAGCACGATCATTATACGCACCCCCTTTAGCAGATGCCCTTTACATACACTAAATGACCTCCCTCTGTCCGAATTATCTTTTGATATATGTGAGTACACATATACTTACATTTGTTCCACCCAATCACTCTTATTCTATTAGTATACGAATATATATATATATATATATATATATATATATATATATATATATATATATATGCTAGCAGAAGTACCCGTCGTTGAGTGGGTTCAAAAAAAGCCTGCAAAAAATAGACCCTGAGGTATGATAGTATGAAAGGTTATGAAAATGGGTTGCTCGTGTAAGGAAATAACTTCAATTTTTGGGGGTTAGGGTTAGGGTTAAGGTTAGCAAAATATGATGAAAAGAAAAGTAAAATTTTACAGAAATATATATTTTTTATAGCAAATTTTGTTGTCCTTCTTAGCAACTAGTGACCAAGAAAATACATGTTTTTAGAAAAGCAAAAAGCAAAAAAAAAAAAAAAAATCCGGGAATTTTATTATCCGCACCCATTCACCTATTTCAATTTTCTTAATTGCAAAAGAATGTAAAACTATGTAAAATAATATAACACCAACAGTTTGTTTATACATAGTTCTTAGAAATGAAAATGAAGTCGTTCTTCTTATTTCATGACTAAAAGAAACATTGATGGTGATGTGAGTGAACTTTTTCAATTGCAGTGTAAAATTTTACATTTGGATGACCCTAAATATTAGCTCCTCGTTTTCTCCTCTGCATGTGTTGTTCCTCTATATGTAATAAACCTGGTTATAAAAAAGAGTGTTTTTTGCAAAATTATCTTTTTCAATTTAACAACTGACGTAAGAGTTGTATAATTTTGGTGTAAGCCAACCTGGCAAGCATTTTGTTTGTGAAATAAACCCTCTGATACTTTTCAAGATTAACTGCAAGCTGTTTGATTCGAAGATGTCTTTCATGAATACGAAACCTCAAAATACGCCAAACTGCTTCATAAGATGCGATATATCTACCAAGTTCAAATCGAGTAACTTCATCACTAACATTTGTTTGTAAGAAACACATAGCTGAATAAGATCCCTAATTTAATTCAACATTTATTTGAGCATTCATGTCTTTGAAAGTAAGGGAGAGAAAGGTACAATCCACCTACTATAAACTTTATGCTTGCCAACTATAATTTTAAAGCTCCCATCTTCAGACGATCTTCTCTAATAAGGCGGATAACCATCCTCACTAAACTGAGTTTCAAGTGGAAAGTTTTTAGGATATCTTTTTGTATATTGGCCATCAACCATGCAAGGTGAATTTCTATTGATATTACCACCGTCCCCTGCACCATATGACTATTTAATATGTCAAATAAGGTTGGATCAGTTTGTATATCATTTAACTAAACTGATGTAATGGAATCAATTTATTGGAGTTAATTTTTCTGGTAAGCCATAATAATATATGCACATGAAGCAAGCCTCCTTTTTTGCCACTCAATTGTGTACGTGTAGCATCGTAGTGGGCCAAAGATTTCTTACTTGTTTATCAGATTCATCACCTTGATTATCTTCAGGCAAAACACTCTGGCCAATAGATTATAATGATGGAGTATTGCTGCCACATCCAGGCAGGAACTGCTTGGAAGATCTTATCCTGCCTCGACATAGTTTAGAATAGACTCCGTAGCCTAATAAGAGATGCCCTTTTCTCTTCTCTGCAACCTCTTTCTCAGCGGAAACGATGCGAGCCTGTCTCTGTTTTATCGTTATTTTCATGGCAAGTACTCGTCTGAGCTCCAATCTATACCTCCCCTCGCCAAACATTAAGGAGAAACACTCGTCTAGCTGAAAACACTATCAATAATTTCCCCCACTCCTTATTTATGCCTAAACATAAATGTATACTCCATGAACAAACCTTCTGTCTTAGATCTGCACACCCGTGGAACTCTCTTCCGTTTATCTGCTTTCCAGCTGACTACAATATGGCCGTCTTCAAGTCCAATGTAAACAAGTTCTTGATGAGCGGTTCCCGTTAAGAAACCAATTTACCAAATTTACACTTCTAACGATTACTATATTGTCCTTTTGACCACTGTACACTCTTTGACCATTATCCTCGAATTGCCTTTGAGCTTTGATAAGTGGTGATTACCTTGTAAAAAATATCGTGTCGACTGATGTATATTTGTCCAGAGAGAAGTTCGTCTTGAATTTCCTTCCACTTTGGATTTAAAATGAATATGATAAACATGTCTGGTTTTCCATAATTTCTGACATGTCATTGCATCGTGGGCCATTTCATGCGTAACTACCTGTGAAGCTTGAAGATAAAATGTATATCTGATGTATATAGTTATTTATATGGTCTTTGACATGCATGTAAGAATCTATTCTTAGCTTGTTTTAATTAGTTTTGATACTGTTGTGGTAGGATCCCCCCTAATTAGCATCTGTGGAGTGTCAACCATATAAATATAGTTGGTACCGTAAAGACGAAGGAGACCCAACGAGAGACCCAACAAGAGATCCAACGAGAGACCCAATGAGAGACTCAACGAGAGACCTAACGAGAGTTCCAACGAGAGATCCAACGAGAGACCCAACGAGAGATCCAACGAGGGACCCAACGAGACCCAACGAGAGATCCAATGAGAGACCCAACGAGAGATCCAACGAGAGATCCAACGAGAGACCCAACAAGAGACTCAACAAGAGATCCAACGAGAGACCCAACGAGAGACCCAACGAGAGATCCAACGAGAGACCCAACGAGAGACTCAACGAGAGACCCAACGAGAGACCTAACGAGAGACCCAACGAGAGACCCAACGAGAGACCCAATTAGAGATTCAACGAGAGACCCAACGAGAGATCCAACGAGAGACTCAACGAGAGATCCAACGAGAGATCCAACGAGAGACTCAACGAGAGATCCAACGAGAGACCCAACGAGAGACCCAACGAGATGTATAGCCGGGTGTTCATATTTAGAGATAATGGGTACATATACGATGGTGATGAGGGAGAGAGAGAGAAACCTTAGACATTTATACTGTTCCGTGATGTTTCTTCTTACTTACATATATTAGCGAGAAGTAAGGGATTATCAGTTCTTTTATCATAGAGGGAACAGTCATTACTTATAATAGAGAGGGAGGACACATTACTAGATGGGTTATACAAAGTTCATTAAAGATGATTACACATTACCTTGGTTGTAGAAAGACGACATGAAGACGGCAGTTAGAAAAATATGAGATGTTCTTTTATTCCATTTGACCAGTCGAAATGATGATGACATCCATCTACATGTTTAAAACTTTCTCCCTCGCTTCTAAAGAGACCCCCCCTCTGACCATGTCAGCTCTATCTCATATCTTCGTCTCCAACTCTTTCTAACTCATCTTCGATTCTAGCTCCTATATTAAGAATTCAGTTCTGCCATGACATCATACGTGTGTCCAAAAACGTGATTGACCCACGTGGCCTGAACTTGCGTGGTTTGCCACATGTTTCCAAACCATTTCTGCAGACAAAGAATTCTCACTCTTATTTTTACCTAAATCTATTTTCCAACATATTTAAATTGCATTGTTCTTTTATTTTAAGCTGACCTTATTTTAATGCAGTTCTCATAAAAAGAATAGAACAATCAAAATTCCTTTTACAACAACATATCTAAACTATTTTATGTGAAACTGAACAATGCGAAATTCTATTTTGGAATCTATTTCTGAACCTAGCTTACAAAGTTCGAATCTCGGTCTATCTAATGTTTTTCTTACTTACAAGAAAAGGGAAACCTTTTCTTGGAACAGAGAGATTAAGAGAGACAACGACATCGAGAGTCGACAACTACCCAGCCGACACCTTCTCTAGGGACGGTCTCTCCATGACTATACCAATGGGCGCTATGTAAATATTGTATATATTTTCTTGCTTTCAATATATCTGTTCTACTTTACTTTTGTGTTGTAGTTATTTATTTCCATGTGTCCAGGCGAGTTTCAACAGATACATAAAAGTTTTTCTGCTTCAAATTTTGCAAAAGTATCAACTGCAAACTGATGGAAGAGATTGTGACTTCTGTGAAAATGATTGCAGGAATTTTCTCTGATCATAAAATGGTACGCATAAAAATCCATACATGAAACATGTTTTGATTTTAGGTCGAGTGAGATGTGATGAAAGGACTATAACAAAAAAATTTTGTTTTCCATTTTTAAATTATTTTTGGCTTAAAAAAATAAATTCTAATTCGACCAATCAAACTATAAAAATATCCGCAAAAACTAAATAAATTCCATTTCTTTGCGTTTGAATTTTTAAAAGAAATCATTAAAAATATTTGAAAATAAAATGTGTTCCATTTGTCAGTAAATAATTCCAAGTGTTTTATCTATCACGGAAAATTTTAATTTTATTTTTAAACGAATAATTAAAAATTCAGTATCTGCTCTTTCCTCGTCAATCAGGAGAAAGCAAATCCTTTTCGACTGAGGTAAATCTTGCTTTTCACAATATTCATTTATACTTTATAAAATCGGCTCTGTGTTTTACTTTGGCATACTCTATCTGCCTCATTATTTAATTCTTTCATTTTTTAATAATAATAATAATAATAATAATAATAATAATAATAATAATAATAATAATAAACCAGGATGGAATACTGTTGCCATATCTGGGCAGGAGCTGCTAAAAACAGCCTATCCTGCCTTGACAGAGTACAAAATAGACTTCGTGGCTTAGTGGGGGATGTCCTTTTCTCTACCCTGCAACCTCTCTCCCACAGAAGAGACGTTGCGAGCCTATCCTTGTTTTATCGTTATTTCCATGGCAGGTGCTCGTCTGAACTCCAATCTCTGGTCCCCCCTCACCAATCTTTCACGAAAAACACCCGTCTAGCTGAATCCACTGTGAAAAATTCCCCCACTCTATATCTGTGCCTAAATCAAAACGCGGATTCCATGAACAAAGCTTCTTTCTTAGAACTGCACGCCTATGGAACTCTGTTCCGTCTGCCTGTTTCCCACCGGACTACAACTTGGATGTTTTTAAGTCCAATGTTAACAAATTCCTAATGAACCGCCCCTTTAAGTAAACACTTCATCAAATCTCCACACTAACGTAATGTACTTGCAATAATCCTTATCCCTGGGTGGCTTCCGGGCCTTGATAAATGGTGATCACTGTGTAAAAAAAAAACAAAAAAAACAATCACCATCTATAAAATATTTTTTTTCTATCTAAAATGTAGTTTGAGTAAAATAATTTGTTTGGGAATATTATCGAACCCCATTTAGGTGACTAAAATAGGATTTGACCAATATTTTAATAATTTATGATAAAAAAATGGAAGAATTAAACTAAACGCCTTTAAGTAACTTTGATATTTCAAAAAACATCAGTTACTTAAAGGGTGACAAGGACACACAGAAGAAAATAATATCAAAGAGTTTAACCTTTCATTTTTATTATAAATGATTTTATTATTTGTCAAATTCTATTTCGGTAACCTAAATTGGTGTCGACATTACTCACAAATAACTTATTTTTCTTAAATTAGATTTCAGTAAAAAAAAATATTAAAAGCCATTCTATGAAAGCAAGATACATTCCATAATTTTATGATACCACACTTGTTCAAACTGAAACACGCTTATCACAATATTCTTATGTGGATCTATATCAAAAACCCCTTGTTAAACTTTATGACATATTTCCATTCTATGGAGGTCAGGTGTGAACGCAGACCTCATAATTATATTATACCATATTTCTTCAAACTGAAACATAATTATCAAAGTATACTTACGCGGATAGATATCAAAATTCGTGGTTAAAGTTTTTGGCATGATTCTATTCTATGGAAGTTAGACGCGAACGCAGACCCTACAATTTTATTATACCATTCCTGTTCAAGCTGAAACATATTTGTCAAAGTATTCTTATGTGCAGCTATATCAAAAACTCTTGTAAAAGTTTTTGTTTTTAGTTTTTTATTCCCATGTTTGGGGGACCGGGCGCGTATGCAGACTCCACAATTTTAACAAAGTACCCTTGTTCAAAATGTAACATAACCAGGGTTTTGCATCTTGATAGCTCTTCTGTCATTGTATGTGATCAGTTTGGTGTGATAGTAAATCACATAGGAGCCTATTGGTGAACAGGCATACAGGTATACAGGCACACAGACCTTCAACTTTATTATATAGAAAAATAGCGGCGGTAAAATCTTTATAGAAATAAACTAGACTTATCACACCCAACCAGAGGACGTCAAGTTAGTGCTTTGTCTTATTGGTCTTTCCTTGCTTCTTAGGACTTCACAATAATTTGGTGAGTTGCCAATTGTTGCAAACAATACAATATTAAGTGGGGGACTGAAAATCACGCAGTTTCAGTTTTCTTGACTCCAAGTATTGTTCCTCTATGTTCTTTCTTGTTTTTATTACTTTTTTTTACTTCTGTTGTAGTTTCTGTATGCCCGGAAAGCGTTTGAAGCTCATGTGTATCAATCTTTATTTTAAGGGCATTCCTTAATATTTCAGCTATTTTCGTTATTGTCACCCATTGTATTTTCTCAGCTATTCCTCTGATTTTAATTTCTCCCATTCTTTTTTCCAAAGTTTTTCGGGATTGTTCCTAATGCTCCTATAATTATTTTATTTTACACAGGAATCGGCACTTATCAAGGCCCAGAGGCCACTCGAGAATAAGGTTTAAAGTGTGTACAGTGGTCAAAAGGACAATATCATAATAATCGTTAGAAGTATAAATTTGGTAAATTGAATTACTTAAGGCTCATCAAGAACTTGTTTACATTGGACTTGAAGACGGCCATATTGTAGTCAGCTGAAAAACAAGTAAAGGGAAGAGAGTTTCACAGGTGTGCAGTTCTTAGAAAGCAGCTTTGTTCATGGAATCTACGTTTAGGTTTAGGCACAGTGTTATCTTGATTTTCTTCGCCTTTTCGTATCCCTTTCAGCTGTCTGGCCAATTCCGTGCTTTTGCTTCGATTCTACGTCTTCTTGATATTCACCCTGAGAATCGCTGGAACGACAAAAGCAACACTTTCCTACTTATTAAATTTTATGACATTCGATCTTCTTGCTTGGAGGGGGGTTATGTGTTTAAACGTCCATGTCTTATGGAATTTTGGGATTTCAGTTTTTAAGTACTACTGCCGATTTCTGCTAGTATCAGTTTTCTGGACGTTCAAAATGCAGTTATTTGCATAATCCCCAGTGCATTCGCTTATTATGTGGTTTATGCTTTCGTCTCTGTGTCCATAGAATCTGCATTTGCTGTTTTCTTGTGTTTTGTTCATCTTTGCTTTGATGTGGTTGATTCTTATGCGTTATCTTGTGCGACTGTTATTAGGGATTCAGTTTCCATGTTTACATTACCTTTTTGTAGCCATGTCCAAGTGTTTTCTGTTAGTCTCATCTTTTGTCCTCCTTATGAATTGCTCGTGCAGCTGGTTCTCTTCCCATTTTTCTTTTCTCTTATTATCCCCTGTCTCCCTGTTTTTCTGCTCTGTTCACATATTCAGTGTATATTATTATTATTATTATTATTATTATTATTATTATTATTATTATTATTATTATTATTATTATTATTGCCTAGAGAGAGTACCGCAAAAGACACGATCGCATGGAACTCCGGATATATTGGGAGGTCTGTAAGAAGGTTGGGGTGCAGCGTGCTGGAAAGTGGTTATAGGAGGTGCCTGATGAATGAAGTGAGAACAAGTGAGGATGGCAAGGTAGAGGTACGGTGGGACAAAAGTGTCATAACGACCAAGCAATTGGAACATAGTCGTCGGAATTTGGTCGTCATTGACAAGGTCTCAAAAAACTGGCATATTGTAGACTTGTCAGTATCCTGGGATAGGAATGTGAGAGAGAATGAGAACGAGAAGTGAAGCAATTATGCACCATGAGCTTTGGAGACAAGGCGTATACACGGAGTTAAAACACAAATAATCCCGGTCGTAGTTGGTACGCTAGGAGTAGTATCAAGTCGTCTGGAAGGACAATTGACAAAAATTGCGAACCCCGATGTTTTAGGCGGCGTTTAGACCAATGATATTGTAGGTACCACTAATATCCTTAGGAAAACCCTTGATCTTTGAAGCCTCTGATCTGGAGACGGGATTGTGGGTAATCCCCTGGAAATGAATCCTATATCTTTTCAGAAAGACGTTGATAAACGAAATAATTATTATTATTATTATTATTATTATTATCATCATCATCATTATTATTATTATTATTATTATTATTATTATTATTATTATTATTATTATTATTATTATTATTTCACTTTTAGCATTCATGCCCCCAATCCTTCAAATTTACAAAGACATCTACACTATTAAGACAAATCAAATTCTTTTAAATATTTAATCTGATAGTTTCCAAAAATGCCACCTCCAAAATACAGTTTCTAAATTCTTATAATTCCACGTTAAAATGGGCTTCTTGTTACAAAAATAGTTTCATTTTGTTGTTGTTGTTGCTGCTGCTGTTTATTTTTATGGATAGAAGAACATGGACTCTTATTGCCGATTTACGGAAAACCACGACCGTAACCTTTTAGTTGGACAACTAGGAATTGGAATAATGATTTGAAAAAAAAAAAAAAGAAATAGAACAGAGTAAAAATTGACAGAAAAACAAAAGGTAGAACGCAAAAATAAAAAAAGAACAAAATGGCTGAAAGTATAAAATAAATAGAGAGAGAAGATCCATTTCCGACAATCTGAAAGAAAACGATCGATTTAGGCGGGAATTATACGTTAGAACTCAATCGAATGTCTTCAAAAGTAATAACATATAATTTACTCGACCGTTTTAACTGCGAGGAGCGACGAATTCCAGCTTTGCCAGAGGATGAAGATGTTTCATTGTTTCGATGTTAATGGAGAAGAATGAAAAAAAAAAGAACAAACAAATAAACAACAAAAAACAATATGGCAGCGCGTTCAAAATATGTAATTTTTTGGCTCTTTAACTTTTCTCTTCAATAGAACAATATCTTGTTTTTTTTTTCTTTATTTTCAATTTTATTTACTTTTTTATCACGGTTCTTTTCGTTTTCGTCTGTAATTAGAATTCTCAGAGAATGACCTTATATATTAAATTATATTATAATCATGTTATAATAGCTCGTTATATATCAAATTATATTATAATTATATTATAATAGGCCATTATATATCAAATTATATTATAATTGTATTATAATAGCTCGTTATATATAAAATTATATAATAATTATATTATAATTATATTAAAATAGCTGTTGATATATTAAATTATAATTATATTATAATAGCTGGTTATATATTAACTCATATCATAATTATATTAAAATAGCTCGTTATATACTTATTATATTATAATTATAATAGCTCGTTATATATTCAAGTATATTATAATTATATTATAATAACTCGTTATCTATTGAATTATATTATAATTATATTATAATAACTCGTTATATATTAAATTATATTTTTAATATATTATAATAACTGTCGGCGTAGTAGATAATGGAAAAAGCCTTTGAGCCGTCCTCGATAATACTTTCTTATTTTCTTAGCTTGGCGGTCTATTATATCATAAAACGCAAATCATCTTGCCTAGGCGTTGAAACCGTCCGTCCGGTTTAAAGGTTCCAGATTGAAAAATTCTGTGTATACGTAATAAGATAAAAACAAAGTCATGAAAACGTTTTTATTTTTTAATCAACAATTTTTTCGCGTTTAAAATATGCCCTTTAGTTGCTTTTACATCTACATTTTACGAATTTATTTGTATTTTTCATTGCAAGTTGGAATCGTTTTCAAACAAAAACAAAACAAATATGTTTACGATTTAATCAATTTCAAAGTCTTTTATATATTTTGTAATTGACAGTTTAAAGACGTTAAAATTACTCAAATCAGCTTGCCCAGTCGTTGAAACCGTGTTAATAAAAAGAAACTACTAAACTATCAACGCATAATAACATTAAACTTTTTTTTAATAAATGGAACATAACAAAAAATCGTACGATAAGTAACTGTTACCAAAGGCAGTAAAAGTTCCATCTTATAATTAACTCGTTATTTAAGAAAAAACGAAGTAATTAAAACCATTGAATTCCTTAATCCTATTTCGCACTGTAACAGTAACCAAACGCAATAGCGGTTACTTTTCTTACGTATTTGCTTTAGATTTTTACGATTTAAACTATTTTAAGTCTTTTTTATTGCATTAGATTCCATAATTAACAGTTTAAACACGTTTAATTTTTTTTCTAAATGTTTGTTTTAAAGTTATGCAAAAAATAGACTTTTAAACTTGTTAAAAACGGGCATAAGTTATAGCCATTGATTTGTGATCGGTGTTTTATGCCATACTGACTTTCGTTAAGAATCCCACTTCTTTGTTCACAAATCCATTCAAGTGAAGTGATGTCAGACAAATTTCAAGGTACGGATGGCCAACACTGTATATAATGTAGCCTTTTTTAAAGCAAATATAAAAATAGAAGTGTTGGTAAATTTTTACTTGGTTTCTACTTTAATATTTTCCTTTAAACTGACGACATCCAAAGGTTTGCAGGTATGCTAAAAACAAATATAGCATTTATATTTTTCTTGAATAAGTAGTTTTCCAGATATTAAGCAATGTATTTCCTTATGTTAAAAGTGGTGACCATTGTTGTACACGTAGGCGCGCATATTCTTCGCATAATTAATATATACCTGCTTCCCAGAGGTAAACATAACATATACTGACACAACCGGTCATGAGCAGTCTAGTAGGTATTTATCAAGAAAGCAAATTAAACACAAGGTCGTTTTTAATGTCCGTGGGGGGGTAACTAGCTATCCCAACAAAGGTAGAACTCTGGCAGTGTCCAAGTAAATAACAATTGTCTGATATGAAGGGTTTCCCCCGCATTGACCAAACCGAATTGACTTCAAAACGTCCCAGCCCGGAAGGTCACGCGTTTGCATCAACTATGCCAGGAAAGTACTAAATTAAATGCGTTGTATATCAAATGTTAGAAAATGAACGAAATCTTTGGTGGTGAAGAATGCGGGGGGGGGTTCAGTAAGATTTTTCTTACATTTTAATAAAAGGGGGAAAACTTACAAAAAGAAGAAGAACAAGAAGAAGAAGAACAAGCCAGAGAAAAACTAAATCAGGAAATAAGGAATAAAAAGTTAAATGAAGAAAAGAAAAATAATTTGAGAAGGTTAAAGAGACAAAGTAAGACAGAGAGAAAAATGCAGAGAAAAAAAGATAAAAAAGACGAAAAAAAGGAAAACAAAAGACGAAAAGGAGAAAGAAGGGAAAAGATAAGAAGAGAAAAAAAGAAAATCAAACGATTGAGGAGGAAAAAAGAAAAAAAGAAGGGAGGGAAGAAGAGAAAGTAGCAAGAAAAGCAAAATAAAACACAAAAAGAGTCTAAGATAGAATGTCGAAAGAAAAATTTAGGGAGAAAAAGAAGTCGAACAAGTTAAACGAAAAAGAAAAGGCAAATGTGCGCTTACCTTTAAAAAGTTTGTTTTTAGGGTTATTCGCGTCTGTTTTGGACAAATATCACATTTCTTTTTAATGATATTAAGACCTTTATGATCTTATGTATTCCCTATTGATTTTATTGGTTGCCATATTTGTTTTCGCGCACGCGCAAAAAATTAATGCGCTTATTGATTACATGATTACATATAAGAAAGAAAGAACAAAAATAAAGTGGCAGAAAGCAGGGAAACAATTAGAAAAATGATGCTGATGACTCTTAAAATGATGAAGAACTAAACATGCAAAGAAGATGAAGGTGAAAAAGATACAGAAAAAGAAAAAGAAATCGTAGAAGGAAAAAAAAAGAACAAAAGATTAAATAGACAAACAGAAAAGAATGAAAATATAATTTTTTACTCTTCTCATTCTCCTTCTAGATTTCATTCTCTTTTTCATCTTTTCTTTCTTTTCTCTATTTAATCTTATTGTTCTTTTTTTTCCTTCTGCGATTTATTTTCTCTCTTTTTCTTATACAAGAAAGTTCAGAAAAAAAAAAACAACATTGGAAGAAAAACGAAAGAAATCAGATGAAAAAAAGAAAGATGAAAAAAAAATGATGAACTAACAGAACCTATGCCCCTTCCTCCTCGACGTACATACTCCCGACTAACCCGCCAAGCATCAAAGTCCCACCCCTTCCATTTTTGAGATCACTAGTTGCCGAAAAGCCATCTATTTTAATAGTTCAAGATGCAAAAGTAGTATCTGCCCTTAGATTCTGTACTTCAATTTCTTGTTCTCTGTCAGTGAAGGAGGAATCCTTCACGACTGAGACAATTTATATTTTTGTTCCTTTTCTCCGCGTTAAAAAAAAAACGATCCTGGTGTCTAACTCGGTCCCGTGTGGAGGCATTGTAAATAGGTACTTGAATAGTTTCTTCTTTTCGACTGATAGACTTTGGAATCCCCTCCCTGTTTCCTGCTTCCTTAATGCACTAGTTTTAGATGTAATTTAAACAGATATATCGCTGCTCAACTCCCCATACTCCCATGTAAGACATGGCCATAAATAGTAGCCTCTTGCGTCCAAAAGGAAAGGGCGCTTTGCTTGAGGCGAAAACGAGTAAAACTGGAGAAGAAAACAGAAAGAAAGAAATGAAATTAATGAAACAAAGACAGGAGAAGGAATAAATGAAAAGAGAACGAAAAACGAACGCAAAACAATTAAAGAAAAGAAAAAAAAACATGTATATATATATATATATATATATATATATATATATATAATATTGCTAGCGCGGGGAGAGGGAGCGCCCGGCTTTGCTTAGGCATAAAATACGCTTAAATGATATTTTACTTTGTCCAGATTGTGTATATATTATTATAAAAGTCGTGATTTCAAAAGTAAATAAAAAAGTATTTAGGTGTCGTCAGTTAGAATCGAAACCGTAACATTCAAAGCTGGTGACGTTACCACTGTACCAATGTGACACGCAGGTAAACCGATTAAAAATTAAAAATTTAAAAAATTAAAAATAAACTAAGATGAATGTACAAAATGTATAACGATTTTGACCCATTCTTTACCCCTTAAAAACTATTTTAACCAGCACAAGACCAATAAGAGAAACGGCCCGTAAAAATCCTATAATTTGTAGTCCCCAACACAGCCCTTCGACTTTTAGTTTCGGTGGAGATAGAGTTTGGGAATATGGAGACCGACAGACAGACAGATAGATGTATAGTCGTTTATATATTAGTTGATACATTTTTTTTTAATTCTAATTAACACGTATATATGTTTCATCCTTTTCCAGGAATCATCAGTGCGTAAGGTAAAGTCTTGCCGATCATACGATCCAACCCTCAGACCAATGTCAATATTTTAACACCATTAAAACCATGCGGCCAAACTAACAAACGCGGTGAGAGGAACATAATTAACGTCTATTTAGATGTTTGTAAACACACATACTTAGGAGGTCGTTATAAACAATGTTTAAAATATGTTTGTGTAAGTGTGTGTGCGTGTGTGTGTGTGCGTGTGCTGTATTTGCACCCTTATGTTTTCCAGTAACGTAGGCGTTACATGTTCAACACTCGGGACCGACACATTGTATGCAGACAGTCGCAATTTAACAAAACATGTAAAGAATTCGACTCACTTTTTTTAAATTGAAACAACAGACATTTATTTACAGGTACTTCAAGAATAATGCCTAGTCACATGTTCAAAACGTTCATTTTTTTTTCAGAATAAGGCTTTGTCTTGTTCAAAAGTTTTCTCGTACTCTAATATGCTTAAGAAGACGGCCGTGTTGGACACGTGATACACTCTCTTTGTCCGGCCATGTTTAGGACATGTCTTTCCTTGTCGCTCTCGGGCTATGTGTGTAACACGTATATTTCTGTCCTTCTCTGGCCACGTTTTTCCTTTTTATAATCATTTTCTTTTCTTTTTCTTCGTCGTGACCTCACCTCGCACACGGCTCGGTCATTTGCATACGTTGTCTGTCGTATGAGAGCTGCTGCTGATGCTGATGCCACATGTGCGTCCGCGCTCTGTTACATTAGCTTTCGTTGTCCGATATTTAATTATTTTGATAAATAAATATTTTTAATCGAAATGTGTATTTTCGTACAATTGAATTTAAAGATATTTTAGAGAGGAAACAGTAAAGCAAGTGATTAAGCAGGAGAAGATTATAATGAAAAATAATTAGAATTAAACGTAAAATAATTACAAAGATAAAAGAGAAGGAAGAAAAAGAGGAAGAAAAAGAAAGAAAATACTAAGGATGGAGGAAATCCATTACGTAATGAGACCGAAGAAAGAGGAGGATAGAAAGACATTGGAAAAAGCTGACAAAACGCTAAAAAATGAAATTGTAAGAGAAATTTTAGACAAGTATTAATTGCAAAGAAGGCGGGGGGAAAGAATAAATAAGTACAAGAAAGAAAAAAGAACAAAAAGAAAAAAAAGAAAGAAGAACGAAAAGTAAAAAAAGAGAAAACAGAACGAAAAGCCAAAAAAGAAAGAAAAGAAAAAAGAACGAAAAGAAAAAAGAGAAAAAAAACGAAAACTAAAAAAAAAGAAAAGAAAAAGAACAAAAAGTAAAAAAACAAAAACACGAAAAGTAAAAAAAAAGAAGAAAAGTAAAGGAAAAGAAGTAAAAATAGAAGACAAAAAAGTGTGTGTGGGGGGGAACGGGGATATAAATATGCACGAAAATAAAGAAACGCAAAATAAAAGAAACAAAACACAAAACAAAAAAAAAAACAGAGGAATAAACGTAAACGATTATATTAAACCGAGGAAGACATTTTTTCATGTAGAAAAATAATTTAGATAAAATTAACAAAAATAAATAAAAAAATAAATAATGATAAAAATAAAATAAAAAAAATAAAAATAAAAATGAAGGAGAGTGTGAATTCCATTTTTCGCCGTCCAAGAAGTGAGTGTTGGGTGTGTTGGCAAAATATAGCTTTTTGCCTTAGACATCATTTTCGCCCAGTTAGTTTGCAGCTGTTGCTCTCACCCACCCCCATCCAAACAAAGAATAAGAGACCTTATCGCACTGTATATATATATATATATATATATATATATATATATATATATGTGTGTGTGTGTGTGTGTGTGTGTGTGTGTGTGTGTGTAGCATTAAACTTAAGTGGACGGAAATCTGTTAAGTGCTGAATAGCCAAAGCCTCTTCAATCCACTTTCTATTGCCTCCCCACTCCCTGGGACTTACCCTGCCGCCGAGCCCCCACCCAACTTTCATCTCGATACGATTATTCATTATTCAGGCCGTGGCTTATGTATTAGTCCTTTAATGGTAGATGAAACTATGATACGTCGTGTTACGCCCCGAACAACACAAAGCTAGACCAAAATTATTCCAAGAACTTCAATGGTGCAGAAAGGAGGAATATTCTTAACCCGAGTGTCATCCAATTTGTGCGGTTAACGATTAAAATATTACTTAATATTATGATAGAAATGTGACAGATCAGCAAATGGCCATGCTATTCACTTTATAGAGATGTGACTCACGGACGAACAGTAAAATCTTGTTATGGAGATGTGACAGACTGACGAACGGAGTTATCCTTTTATAGAGATGTGACAGACCAGGAAATTTACATATTTATTTTTTTATAGATATGAGAGACCAATGAACGGAAATATTCTATTATAGAGATGAGACAGACAGACACAGATACATTCTATTATATGGCAAACATGGCAACGGAAATATTCCTTTGTACAGACGTGACAGATCAACAAACGATAAATAGCTTTTGTGGAGACGTGACCGACCGATAAATATACATGTGCATTTATTGCAATATAACAGACTGACAATAGATATAGCGTTTAATAGAGCTGTGACAGGCCAACGGACGGACTTAGCTTTTTATAGAGATGTGACAGACCGACGAATGTATATAACTTTTTTATAATGGTGTGACATACTAACAAACGGGCATAGCTTTTTATAGAGTTGTGACAGATGAATAGACAAATTCATCTTTTTTTTTTAAACATAAAAATGTGACGGACCGACCAACGGAAATATTAATTTATGGAGATGTGACAAACAGACAAACAGACAGACAGACGAACAAATGAAGACATGTTTTTATAGAGATGTCTCACATTAATATACGGATATATTTTGTTATCGAGATGTGGCAGACCAACAGACGGACAATCTTTTTTATTTTTTTTTTTTTCACTTTTTTTTTTTCATTTTTCTTAAACTTTTTCTTCTAGGGGATAGGACATCCAACCAGATGTCTGACATTTACCCCTATTTTAGTGAGTCCAACCAAGAGATCTTTTCAGGATTCTAGCCGTCCCTTTCAGTGCAATCGTTTGTATTTCACTTGCACTTGGTTCACCGGGTATGCTTGCTATGTACTTTTTAAAGTTCTTTTTCATAAGCCCAGTTGCTCCTATGATGACTGGTATAATTGAAACGTCTTTTTTTATAGAATATGTATTTACGTGACTGAAGATGATATTTCACACATGATCATGACAGACCAACTGACGCTCAAGATTTCCAGTATGCACTTTATTAACATGCGTCCATACAGCATACAAGTTTAGCAATGTACAAGCAAGCACAAGCTAAAAATGTAAGACTCGTCGAGATATTGTTTAGTTCAGTTTAATTGTCGTGGCACATCAACTCTTTATGTACTGTTAACTGCTTGACCTCATCAAGTCTGTGAAAGTTCCTAAAAGTACCCTAAAATAGTAATCAATTGCCCTTGGCCCGACTTGTTTTTCGTACTGTATATATATATGTGCATAGCAGTGGATGCAGTTTCAGGTCATAACCAGAACGAAATCTATTTAATGCATAGATGAGACTCTAAAATCTATTACCATTCCAGGTTAGAGTAAATCTGGAAGCCATGGCAATAGCATTTAAATGGTAGCCTCGCAACCGGATGTACGATTAGATGCAGGACCACACACAGATATGAGAACGCATTAAAACTGTACGTCATATTCTTCTTCTTTCTCTTCTTCTTTTTCCGCTTCTTTTAATTATTATTATTACGCGCTAGGAGTTCTCACAAGTGCCATCATCAAAGATTTCTCTTTGAGAACAGCATTTTCTGTCCCATACAGTCTGAGTGACAACAAGACTTTCGATAACCTTTGCACATCAGTTTGCGTTATCGCAACAGCTGTTTACCATTGATTTACCAGTGGAAGCGACGATTGTTCTTCAAAGGAAGTTAGATGATAATAAGCCTCCCCAGGGTTATAGTCCTCTTTATCCTCATCCAGTGGAAGTCTGGTTAGTGCTTTCTCTCCTCGGTTTTTCCATCCTCCCTGACTCTCCTAGACTAGTTGATGTGGTGCCAATTGATGCCGACAATTATTTGGAGAAGGGGGAGGGAGGAGTTTAAATTAATTTTCTTGATTCCATGTAATGTTCCTTTGTATTTTACTTCTTTATGTCTGGCTAGCGCCCATGGGGCGTATGTATAGTTTCTGTATTTAAGGAATTTCCTCAATATTTCTGCCGATTTCATTATTGTTTGCTGTTGTATCTTCTTGTTGCGTTTTATCGCCTCTCTGAAATTTGAATTTTTCCATTTTTTTTTCCAAGTGTATCGGGATTGTCTAGTTCTTGGTGTCATTTTGACCTTTCTAGCTTCCGTATTCCTTTGAAAAATTATTATTATTATTATTATTATTATTATTATTATTATTATTATTATTATTGGCTCACAAGGAGCTTTCACATATGTCATCAAAGATCTCCCATTGAAAACCTCTGTTGTTCTCTCGAAACTGAGTAAGAACAAGTCTCAACAGATTCTCACCACTTTTCACCTCCTTCGATAACATTTGCAAATAAACCTGCGTTATCGCAACAGCCTCTCACCAATGATTTCTAGCTAGCAAAGGCCATTGATCTCCACTGGAATATTAGTGAAAATAAGCCTTCCCAAGGTCCTAGTTCCCTTAGCACTTGTTCAGCAGAGGTCAGGTCAGCGCTCTCTCCTCGGTCTTTCCATCCTCTTTGACCTTTCTCGGCTATTTGGCATCATTATTTTGGGGAGGCGGCGGTGATTGAATGGGAATAGGTGGGGGGACAGAGAACCTAAAGATATGCCGCATCAATTTTCTTAGTTCTATGTAACGCTTCTTCATGTTTT
Source organism: Euprymna scolopes (assembly GCF_053919585.1). Taxonomy (NCBI): domain Eukaryota; kingdom Metazoa; phylum Mollusca; class Cephalopoda; order Sepiida; family Sepiolidae; genus Euprymna; species Euprymna scolopes. Next base: position 22,447,260 of record NC_136513.1, on the reverse strand, counting down.
GTCTCCTCAGCAATTTGTCTGGCCTGCACATGTGGCGCATGTGTGTTAGTTTCCGCATTCAAGGGGTTTCTTAATATTTCAGCTGTTTTCATTGTTGTTATTCGTTGTATCTTTCCAACCATTTCGCTGATTCCAATTTCTCCCATTCTTTTTTCAAAGTTTTTCGGAATTGTGCCCAGTGGTCTTATTATTATAGGTACTATCTTGATTTTTTTTTCATCATCTATATCTCTTTCAGCTCTCTGGCTAGCTTTCTGTATTTGCTCCGTTTCTTGTTGTCTGTGGTCAGCTAGAACAGCAAAGTTTGCGATTTTGCAGGACTTTTCTTTCTTATTAATTATTACGACATCCGGTCTTCTTGCTTGGATGGGTTTATCCGTTTGTATGCCATTGCCCCCTAGGATTTTGTGATTCTCGTTTTCAATTAGTATTGCTGGCTTATACCTGTACCATTTGTCTGTGCGTTCAAGATGAAGTTGTTTGCACAATTCCCAGTGAACAGCCATTCCCACTTAGTCGTGCATGTTCTTGTGTTGTTTTGGGCTAGTTTGCTACATTCACTTACTATATGGTTTATCGTTTCGTCCCTTTGTTCACAGAGGCTGCATTTGCTGTTTTCTTGCGTTTTGTCGATCTTTGCTTTGATGTGGTTGATTCGAATTATCTTGTGCTGCAGTTATAAGGGATTCAGTTTCTCTGTTTACGTATCTGTTTTGCACCCATGCTCAAGTGTTTTCGTTATTCTCATCTTTCATCATCCTTAGGAATCTTTCGTGTAATTGTTCCTCTTCCCATTTTTCTTTTCTTGTTTTATTATTTGTCTCTCTGTTTTCTTTTTTGTTTATATTTTTATAGTGTCTCTCGCTGTCATAATTATCCTTTCAGTGTTTTGCATTATTTATTTTTCTAGTTCTTTGGGGTTTTTTTTTTGTTATTAACACAGTCTTCTATACAAACCATTCCCCTTCCCGCCGTCTTTCCTTTTAATGTAGAGTCGGTCAACATCGTCCTTCGGGAGTAGTGCGTTGTGCATGGTCATGAGATTCCTGGTCTTCTGATCGAGCAGTGTCAGTTTTTTTTTAGTCCACCCATATGAACAGTACAGAGTATCTTACTAGTGATACTGCCCATGTATTTATAGCTTTTATTAGGTTTCTGCCATATAATTTTGTTTCCAGAAGTTTTCTATCATTATTATTATTATTATTATTATTATTATTATTATTATTATTATTATTATTATTATTATTGGCTCATAAGCAGCTTTCACTCAGGCCATCAAATATCTCTCTTTGATAACAACCTGTGGTGTTTCCTGGAAGCTGAGTGACAGCAAGCCTCCCCAGGTTTCCAGTACTCTCCACTTCTTTCGATAACATTTGGAAATGAATTTGCATTATCGTTTACAATTGATTTCTCACTTGCGGCGGCCATTAGTCTCTACTGGAAGTTGAGTGGCATTAAGCCTCTCCAAGGTCCCAGTTCTCTTCGCACTTGTTCAGCGGTGGTCTGGTCAGTGCTATCTTCTCAGTATTTTCTTTCCCCTTGACTACTCGGTCTCACTCTTTTTTTTGGGGGGGGCGGTGGTGTAGCAATGGGGGAATGGGTGGAGTTAAGGAACTTATAGATATGCCGCATCAATGTTCTTGGTTCCATGTAGCGCTTCATGTTTTGCGTCTGCAGCAGTTTCTCTGGCCTGCGCATGTGGCTCATGTGTATTTATCTCAGCATTTAAGGGTTTTCGTTAATATTTCAGCTGTTTCCATTATTGTTATTCGTTGTGTTTTTCCAGTCATTCCTCTGATTCTAATTTCTCCCATTCGTTTTTACAAGGTTTTCCGGGATTGTTCGCTGTGTTCACACTATCATAGGTATTATTCGGATTTTCTTCATCATCCATATCCCTTTCACCTCTCTGACTAGCTCCGCGTATTTTCCCCGTTTATCCTTTTCTTTGATATTCACCCTATAGTCAGCTGGAACAGCAAAGTCTACGATTTGACAAGACTTTTCTTTCTTGTTAATTATTATGACATCCGTTCTTCTTGCTTGGATGGGTTTATCAGTTTTTATGTCCATTTGTGATTCTCGTTTTAAGTTACTGTTGCTGGTTTGTGTTTGTACCATTTGTTTCTCCATTCCAGGTGTAGTTGTTTGCATAATTCCCAGTTTACTGCCCTTCCCACTTGGTCGTGTCTGTTCTTGTATTCCTTTTGAGCCAGTTTGCTACAGTCACTTACTATATGGTTTATCGTTACGTCTCTTTGACCATAGAGTCCGCATTTACTAGTTTCTTTTGTTTTCCTGTATCTTTGCTTTTATGTGGTTAGTCCTTATCGAGTTATGTTGTGTTTTTATTATTATTATTTTATATTGTTTTTTTACTAGTATTGTTGCATAGGGGTCCATATTGGAGATAGGATGGGGACATTCATATTGATGAGGGGAAGAGACATTATACCGTTCTGGAGTGTTTCTTATAACATATTAGCGAGGGTTGAGAGATAGGGGATGCACATTCTTGTAAGAGTTACATAAAGTTCATAATAACGATGAGGGAGACAAAGTTCATATAGCCTTTTGCTGTTGAATGATGACACGACACAGTTTTACAAAAATATGATGATAACTTCTTTATTATCGGATCGACCGGTCGAATGTTGATGACGTCAAAGAATTCAAAGTCGTTCTACATGATTAAACATTCTCCCTTCGCTTCTAAAGGGACCCTCCTCTGATCATGTCAGCTCTGTCCAACCGACTCTGCTGACTGTTCGATCCGGACTTGACTGCCTCTGATCTTCGACTGACTCTCTGCTAATCCTAGCTTCTATTATTGAGAATCTACCTTTTTCTATGACGTCATATGTATGGCTCTAAACTTGATCGGCTCACGTGGCTTAAACATACGTGGCTCGGCACATGTTCTCAAAACACTTCTGCAGACAAAGAATTCTCACTAACCTATTTTTCAAAATATTTTAAAATTGTATTGTTCATTATCTTTTTAGCTGACCTTTTTAATTCACTTTCCATAAAAGAATGAAGAATTAAATTCTCTTTTACAAACAAACATATCTAAACTATTTCATATGAAATTTAACACTAGACAAATTCCAACATTCCGACTCCGAATCTATTCTGAACCTTGCTTACACGGTTCGAATCTCGGTCTATCCTAATCTCATTTTCCACTTATCTAATGTTCTTCTTATTTACAGGAGAAGGGGACCCTTTTCTTGTAACATTATTATTATTATTATTATTATTATTATTATTATTATTATTATTATTAATCACTAGGAGCTCTCATACAGTTCATTATCAGAGATTACTAACCGATAATAACCGGCGGTGTTCCTTAGAGTCTTTCGAAGTTGCTAGTATTCTCCACCTGTTTCGATAACCTTTGCAAATGATTTTTTGCGTTATTGGAACAGCTGTTTACCATTGATTTCTGTCTGCCAATCACTATTGGTCTAAAATAGGATTTGAGCGGAGTTCTATTTGTTTTTTTTTTATTCCTCAATGTTTTCATCGTCCTTGATCCTTCACAGCCATTTTGTTTATTAGCCGGAATGTTTAGACAACGAAATCACACCCGCTGACAATTGGCAAACGTTATGTTTTGTTTATAAAATCTTCTTAAAATATTTTTAAGTTGAAAGTACATAATATTTAGAAAGCATCTTTCTCATGCTAAAAATAACTTTTTAAATAATGGCGTTTCATTTCAGTACGTTCGTATACTGAACAAGTACCTATTTTTTAATTGTACTTACCATACGGTTAATGTTTAGGATTGCAATTACAGTGATACCTCGGTGATCGAACGTTTCGGCGGTCGAACGACTTGGCGTTCGAACCAATAATTGGAGATTTTCTTGCCTCGGTAGTCGAACGAATTTCAGAGTTCGAACCGCCGGCTTCGCTTCGAATGTAAGCAAGTTGCGGTCTTCCTCGATGGAACGTTGTAATTCATACTGGTCGTGATAATTTTGAAGTGTAGTGTGCCGACCTAGCTCCACTTCGACGACGTCGCTATCTGAACTTTGTGACGAGAGTTATATTTAGAACAGCGTCATCGCAACCCCTTCGGCATTCTATTATGCAGCACCAGAACCACGCAATTCGATTGGTCGACCCCTGTTTTTCGTGAGACGACAAAGGACTTTGAGGCTTCCCAAGAAATAAGAAAAAAACAGGTCAGTAGACTTCAAAACGACGAACAAAGCAGACATATTTCGGGATGATAGTAATTAATTGCGCGCAACAAAAAATTTTGTTTCTAAAGTCTTTACACGACAAACCTATTATTTGAAAAACAAAGAAGAAATGGACATTTTTTTACCATTAAATGTATAAAATCCTCAAAGTTTACAGATAAAAAGGGACTGTCTTGTGTGAGACAACAAGGGACCTTGAGGTGTCCAAAAAGTAAGAAAAAAAGTCGGGACGACAGTAATTAATTACGAAGAAATGGACATTTTTTTTACCGGTAAATGTATAAAATCCACAAAGTTTACAAATAAAAAAGGGACTTTTAAACTCTGGAACCAATTAATTCTATTTCAGTTAATTTAAAGGGGAAATATATTTTCGGTTGTCGAATATTTCGATGTCCGAACAAACATCTGGAACGAATTATGGTCGAGTACCGGGGTACCACTGTATATGTCTTTTCTTTATTTTTTTTTAAAGTTTTGCAAGCGTTTAAAGTTATTGGCTACCGTTTCCGGTTATAAAGAAAATAACGCGGCCTCTTTAAAATTTGCCAGCGCTTTCGGGGAAAAAAAATTAATCACGACATTTTCGTCCAGCACCTTCCGGAAAGTTTGTGCAACGTGCCCGAATTATGCTGATAGTAACTCGATATCAATTTTGCATAAGTACTTTCTTGTGATCTAGACAGCGAACACAAAACTGTTTACAAATGTGATTTTTTTTTTGTTTCATTTGCAATACAGACATATTTTTACATTAGCAGATTTGCATTCCTGTTTCTGGATTTTTTTTAGATGAAATAGAAGAACGATAAGCGCAAAAGAAACGAAACAGTCTCTCTCTCTCTCTTTCTCTCTCTCTCTCTCTCTCTCTCATATCACACATACACACACTGTTCTTTTTATATAATATTAGAGATAGATGTTTCTGGTTTTTACTGTAATTTTACCCCCAAAAAGGCACAGTGCCACTAAGTCATAAGGGGCTACTATTTGGGACCAAATTTGCAGGGCTACTTTGTAGTAAGTTGGGCAGCGATATATCTGTTCACATTAACTTAAACTTTTGCTTGTCACTGTACTGTTGGGGAAACAGAGACCCGGAAGGGAATTCCAAAGTCAAGCAGTTGGAGGGAAGTAACTATTAGAATAGAAGGTTTTCCACCATGTACGGATTTCTGCAATGTAGGGCGGGATTTTGCTGCTTGACGGGTATTTACGTCAAAGGTTTACAAGTGATTTGAGTTCATCAGAGAACATTCAATTAAAATACTTGTAAAATAGGCACAAAGATGCTACATTTCGGCGATGGGACAGAGGGTGGAGTTTGGTTGCTAGTGCGGGACCTATTAGGTTGGTAACTCTTTTTTTTTTAACCCTGTCTAAGAATGAGAGACTAGTGGCAGATGCACCAGTCCCAACGCGGCAACAATTTTCCATGCATGAGCGGCCAGTGTCTTTGTAGATGAAGATGATTACGAAAAAAGATGAAGGAGAAAAAATGATTCGAAACGAAAGATGAAAAAAAAGACTCAGATGAAGAAAGAAGTAAAAATTATTAAAAAAAAAAAAAGCAAAAGGGAAGTAAAAAATGATAAGAAAGGAAATACAAGGGATGGTGGAAAAAAAAAGAGAAGAACTTGATGATAAAGAAAATTTAGAAAAAAAGATGAAGAAGTGAAAAAAGATTCGAAACGAAAGATGAAAAAAAGGACCGAAATGAAGAAAGAAAAAGATGAAAAAAAAAAAGAATAAAAGTAAAAAGCAGTTTAAAAGGGAGAAAAAAAATGAGAAAAGAAAAAAAAAGATAAGAAAATAATTATTGGGGATGCTGAAGAAAAAGCAGAACTTGATAATGAAGAATATTAAGAAATAAAGATGAAGAAGCGAAAAAGGCGACGACGTAAAAGGAGAAATCGATAGGAAAGACGAGAAAAAGTAAACAAACTAAACAAAGAAAAAGGTGAAAAAAGAACACATAATAAGAAGGAGTAAAAATAAGAGAAAAAAAAAGCTAAGAAAATAACTAAGACGGATGCTGAATGATAAAAAAAAGATGCAGAATGAATGATTCAAAATAAAGAAAATAACAAAAAAAAATAACAAAAGCAACACTAATAATAACATGAGTATCGCTACCTGAGAGAAAAAAAAAATCTCAGTTGATTTCAATCTGAAGATTTTCCGTGAACACAAATGAAAATTCCAAGGTTTCTGTGAAACCTTGGAATTTTCTGACCTCCGGCATTACACTGTAGATAATTTGACTATCGCCGAATAATGGTGGAAATCATTTCAGTCACCAAAAACTGATGGACAGAAAAGAAAAAGTACGGATTCTATAGACGATGCCGTTGAATGCTTGTGAAATACGACACTTAATCCAACATAAGTGTTTTGGCTTCAGTATTTAAACAAAAAACGGCGAAGAATGTCTTTCGAAACATAACTTTTCTTTTATATTATTTTATTCCTTTTTGGTAGTAAAATACGATAAGATTTGATGTTCTCACTAATCTGAAGGCCGCGTTTTCTCGACTAAACTGAGAGGTCGAGTTGATAATAATCTACAATTCTCCTCTTATTGTTCACCAGAAGAAAAAAAAACATGTCGTTCTGGTTGGTTCTTCGTCTAACTCACATGATGAACAAAGTTTCAGCATTTGTATTCCTACGCCCCACATCCCTGGAGTAGAGTTTTAACGCTTTGCAAGAGTAAATACGAATATTACACGGTGTTATTTTCTTTTCAGTGTTTAAAAAAGCAATAAATCTTGACATACATATATTAAAATTTGAAAAGAATCTGACTCAGAATTCGTAATGGTATCGGAATCAGGAAAAATGTGGAATCGTTATATTATTAATATGTAAGATATCGCATGTGTTTTTCTATAATCTATCTATAATATAAATCTCACCTGTCTGTTTTAGTGTATGTATGTATGTATGTTTAAATGTGTGTATATATGTATCTGTGAATGTATATATGTATGTATATATGTATGTATGTGCGTGTATGTATGTATGCATGTGTGTATGTGTGTGATCTTGCTTGTTGCTGGATCTCAACATTTTGAACCGAGAGAGAGAGACTTAGCTGTCGTACAAAGTTAAGACTCTGCAACATCATATTTGTATAGATACTCCCTCAGGCATTTGGGCTCATGGATTTAAATGTCTGTGGGAGTGGCGCTCGTCTGACAAGAGACGTTGCAATCATCATGTGTGTGTGTATGTATGCATGCATATGTGTATGTCTCGCAAAACTTTCGATAGAGGCAACGGATTTTTACAAGATTGGTATCGCTTTGAAACTCGATCCTTCGGACGACAAATATCGAAAAATTGGCTAAAAACTTTAATTCGTTCACCCTTAACTGGGCACTTTTTTCGCGGATATTTTCGAAAGTCATTCCTTCTTTTCGATTGACTAGCCTTAATTTAAGCCTAAGTAACTTCCGGTTTGGCGATAGGCGTAGCAGCAAAAATGTCACCTTCTTTTCACGTTCTTTTGCTCCTTTGTAGTACGGGCTCGAGCCTGCCTGTCTACTACCATTTATTCTTTTTGCTCCACACAGACCTCCAAAGATCCGGGAAATGCCGCGCGCCCAGGCTAGTCTATATATCTATATATATAAAAGCGAAATGTGTGTTTGTATGTATGTATATGTGTTTGTATGTCTCGCAAAAACTTTCTACACGGGTCATGGATTTTCACGAGATTGAAATCATTTTATACTTCTAACCTTCGCCCGACAAATATCGAAAAATTGGCCAAAAACATTAATTTCTTCATCCTAAAATCCTCAGTTTTCTACAGGGAGGGGTCAGCAAAAACCGTCCTCTCATGACAAGTTCGCTTCTAAGCATGCGCAAATGACGTTGGAACATGATTTAGTTTAAATATTAAAGAAACGATTAAATTTCGTTGACGTCGTCTTAGCTCAGTTGCTTAGAGGTCGGCCTCATTATCTAAAGGTTTTGGGTTCGAATCGTGGTGTGAGATGTCTTTTTTTTTCGATTTTTGAAATTAAATATTGAAACAGGGTTATTTAAGCCCGTGTTTTTTATTTTTATTTTTCATAGTTTTTAAAGAAGTTTTAACGATCGTTTTTCTGTTTTCTTTTTCCATCACATTCGCGTTTTCTTTTTTTGTTTTCCCGAGTTTTACATTTAACATCGTTCGTTTACCTTACGTTAGTATTTTTGTTTTTTTTAAAGTTTTAACTTTTTTTAACGATTTACTTCGCTTATTCTTATGTTTTGATTTACCCCTGCTATAATATACATCTCACCTGCCTGCTTTATGTATGTACTAGCGGGGTACCCGGCGTTGCCCGGGTGTTTGTAGGTGTGTGTGGTGTCAAATAAAAAAGAACCCGGGGGGAAGGGGAGGTTCGAACCGGAAGCCCTGAGGCGAAGTTTGAAAATAAAATCGGCCAGGCAGAATGAGTTAGTGAAAGATGTCTGAATTTATTTAAGAACCAAATTGACAGGTGCGCGGCTGGAAGTCGTTGAGCGTTACGACGACGACGACGACGACGACGACGACGACGACGTAGGTTTGTTTGTTATAAGCGAAGTAAAAAAAGAAACCAACCTTAACACTTAAGCGGGGGAAAAAAACTAACGTAAGGCAAACGAACGATGAAAACAGAAAATGAAGCTTCGATATGATACCGAGTTTGTGAATTTTTGTTGTGTCTGTCGAAAGCAGACACACAAGCATTTTTCACATGTTCGTTTTTCTGTTTTCATCGTTCGTTTGCCTTACGTTAGTTTTTTTTGTGTTTTCCCGCTTAAGTGTTAACGTTGTTTTCTTTTTTACTTCGCTTATAACAGACAAACCTACGTCGTCGTCGTCGTCGTCGTCGTCGTCGTCGTCGTCGTAACGCTCTGCATTTCAAAATTAAACGGCAGTAAAATAAACCATTATCTTCTGCAAAAACACGTTGTTTGATGAATTAATTGACGTAACTAAGATTCTCTACCTGAAACGACTCTTTATTACAGCGGGTGATATATCCTCAATCAAACAAGTACACTGTAACATAAAATTGCAGACTAATATAAAAAAGTATGTCTTTTTATGAAAAAATGGACTTTATAATAAGAGACTTTATAGGTCGGCATTGTAGAGTCCAGTGCACCATTATACCGTAGCCGTTACATGTCAACACTTGGGACCCACACGTTGTATGCAGACAGTCGCAATGAAAACAAAGACAAGGAAAGGATTTGACTCTTTCTCAATTAAAATAACGGACATTTATTTACAGGAACTTCATGAATAACGTCTTGTCTTTGTTCAAAATTTTCTCGTACTCCAATGTGCTTAACAAAACTCTGCTGTGTCGAACATGTGGTAAGCTGTCTTTGTCCGGCTATGCTTTCGACACGTCTTTCCATTAAGAATACAATTGCGAATTACTTAGGGCTTCTTACACGGTAATAGCTGAACGAGAGCATGCTACACTCGTGGATTGAATAGAGGATTCCGTGGAAATGTTCCCTTAGACTCCAGAGTTCGACAATAAGATTCCCGAGTACGATAAGATAAACCTGAAGAAGGTCGAATATTACATTGTGAGAATAACGCTCAAAATGAGAACAGTAGTCCGAATAATGAAAATAATAGACCTTTATCTATCCTCATCTAAAAAACAATTCAGAAACAAACTTTGATGTATTTGATCTGTTGTGTTTTTACTTCAACTTTACTTCTACTGTTTTCATTATTGTACAGCATTATATCATTTTCGCAACCTATTTATACATAAATGTAAGGTTTCATTCTTATTCCTTAGACGTTTGTACTTGCCCTAAGCTGGTACTAAGGAGAATAGCGTGTGGTGCACTCTAAGATCTTGATGATGATTGATTGATGATGAGTATTGGCTGAAGAGAGCTTGATATGGGTATCTAAAATGGTCCATGATTATCAGCTTTGAAACTGACAGTACCAATGACTTATCTCATCTAAAACTTGCAGCAAACCAAATACAAAAAGGCCTACACTAGTGTGTCATCCTTTTGGGAATCATCAGTGCGGGATTTCACGATTAACACCAGTTTATGGACTCGAACCCGACAACGAAGCCATGTCTGATTCCATTAGCAAGGACCAAATCCATTCGGCTACCGAAGTTGAAAAAAATTACTTTTTTTTTTTTTTTTTTTTTGCTTAACATACACCTCCAAACATCCGGGCAACGCCGGGCACCCATGCTAGTATATCTATAAATATGAACGTGTCTGCGTATCTGTCCACAACCTGGGTCTAACACTTGAAGTCTATATGAGATACATAGATATTCTAATGTTCTATTTAAATTCTTTGTATCTAAAACTCTGAGTTAGTAAAGAAGATTAGGACATAATTTTCCTCTCCCAATTAAGCATTTTTATACGTTGTAGTATATCTTTCATTTAGGTCTCTTGATCTTACTGGATTCCAGGACAAGAATTTATCGAGTCTGGTGGAGTATCTAGCTTCGTGCTATTATTGAGGTAACATATCGTGGAGAAGGTACACCATTCCTCGGAAAGGCTAATGTGCGTTAGCCATAGTGAGGAGATCTTATTTAGGCAGCGAATACTATGTGATTTTGAATATTTATCAGGATTTACTTCTATAGAAAAAGCATCCTCATGCCAGATTGTTCTGACAAACCCCTGTACAGAGAGACCTTAGACACTCGAGGACAGTGTCTAGTAGGCATTCAAGTTCTCTGTCTGTGTGTCTGTCTATATTTCCCTACGCAATAACTCTGTCAATTTTTAGTCAACAGAAGCAAAATTTTATATACAGGGTACTGAGATTTGGGAAAATTGATCTGATCGGTTTGTGGCCAGAAATCTGGTTGTTAAGGGGTCAAAGTTCAACGATTTGACCTTTAAGAACTCTCCCAAACTCCTCCGACAATTTTTGGTCTAAGCACTTGAAACTTTAGATATAAGTTCCTTGGACATGGATCTAACATAATAACTTCATTTGAGCTCAAAACAATAAATGTTGAGGGGTCATACTAAGAGTCATATTAAAAAAATAATTGACCTCTGCGGTCTCTACCAAATTACTCAGACAATTTCTGGTCTAAAAATTTGAAATTTTACATAAAGTGTATTTAGAGATAGAGCAAGCTTTTGAATCGGTTTGGGTCGAATTTTTTTAGTTACCAATATATAAATATATGTATGTATGTATGTATGTATGTATGTCTGCCTAAATCTTTCGACAGAGCGGACGGATTTTAACAAGATCAGTATCGCTTTTAAGTTCCACCTTTCACACGACAAATATCGAAAAATTGGCTAAAAACATTAATATCTTCACCTTAAAATAGGCACTTTTCTACAGGGGGGGGGCTCGCTTTTTTCGCCGATATTTTTTAAAGTTATCCTCTCCTTTCGATTGTCTAGCCTTAATTTAAACATAAATCAATTCAGGTTTGGCGGTAGTCGTAACCGCAAGTCGTCAGGTTTTTTTTCCTTGTTCTTTTCCTCCTTCGCGTACGGGTTCGTGCCTGCCTTCCTACTACCACTTTTTTTTTTTTTTTACTCAACATACACATCAAAACATCTGGGCAACACCGGGCTAAAATGCTAGTATATTATAATATATGTACATAATTTATTATATATATATATATATATATAATAGAATTTATATATATATATATATATATATATATATATATATATATATAATAGAATTTATTTATATATATATATATATAATAGAATTTATTTATATATATATATATATATAATAGAATTTATATATATATATATATAATAGAATTTATATATATATATATATATATATATAATAGAATTTATATATATATATATATATAATAGAATTTATATATATATATATATATATAATAGAATTTATATATATATATATATATATAATAGAATTTATATATATATATATATATATAATAGAATTTATATATATATATATATATATATATAATAGAATTTATATATATATATATATATATATATATAATAGAATTTATATATATATATATATATAATAGAATTTATATACATATATATATATATATAATAGAATTTATATATATATATATATATATAATAGAATTTATATATATATATATATAATAGAATTTATATATATATATATATAATAGAATTTATATATATATATATATATATATAATAGAATTTATATATATATATATAATAGAATTTATATATATATATATATAATAGAATTTATATATATATATATATATATAATAGAATTTATATATATATATATATATATATATATATAATAGAATTTATATATATATATATATATATATATAATAGAATTTATATATATATATATATATATAATAGAATTTATATATATATATATATATATAATAGAATTTATATATATATATATATATATATATATATATATAATAGAATTTATATATATATATATATAATAGAATTTATATATATATATATATATAATAGAATTTATATATATATATATATATAATAGAATTTATATATATATATATATATATAATAGAATTTATATATATATATATATATAATAGAATTTATATATATATATATATATATATATATATATATATATATATTCAATATCTTAGAAGAATTATAATTATTTACTAATGTTTTATTTTTATAATTTTTAAATTTTATAATTAAACTAGCATTTACGCCCGAGTGTTTGGGGGTGTATGTTAAGCAAAAAAAAAAAGCATTCAATTTTTTAAAATTTGACCCTAATTACGACCCCTTAATATTTATTGTTTAGGCCTCAAATTAAGTTATTAAGTTAGACCCATGTCCATGGAACTTATATCTAAAATTTCAATTGCTTATACCCTAAATTGCCGGAGGAGTTAAGTAGACTTCTCGAAGGTCAAATCGTTGAACTTTGACCTTTTAACAGCCGAATTCATGGCTCAAAACCGATCACAAAGATCTCAAATTTCGAGTCTGTAGACTAAAAATTGACAGAGTTATTGCGTAGGGAAATGTACACAGACACACAGATACACATACACGTTCACTTTTATAGATATATAGATTGTGCAATCTTTTTGATTTTTATTTTAGAAAATGACAGCAGAAAAAGACCCTCCTGCAAAAAAAAAAAAAAATGAATAAATGAATATGTAAATAAATACACGTGTGACAATACAGTGATTATTTCGTTTTATTAGGATTCGTTAAAGAATTTGATGGAAATAAACCAGTTTGTATTGGATGTGATCTTGTTATTTGAAATCATCCCATTAGAATTAGAGAGTCACCAGAAAACAAAGCATCCATTATCTGTTGTTTAAAACATTATAGCCTCGTCATATTGTGTCAGAAATGGTTGCTAAACTAAGTGCACGAAAAGATTCAAAGAAGAAACTGCTATGCTAGCTTTTGTTGAAGACCTTATTGTCAAAAAAGGCAAAGAAATGCTTGAAAAATGTATCTCTGTCAAGAGCAAAAGTAAGGAGAAGGCAAGCTGAACGATAGAATATGTTCAAGATAAATTAATAGAAATTCTTTTTTAAAAAAATCCATACAAATTGACGAAACAATAAGTTATAAGCAAACACAGCTGCTTTCATATGTCAGATTTGTATATCAGAATAACATCAGAGATGAAATGCTATTTTTTTTTAAGGTTCCCAGAGAGAACAAGTGGAGGAGATATCTTTTAAGGAGTAAACAATTATTTGAATAACAACATTCCATTAACTAATTTGACTCAAATCAGCAAAGATGGTTATGCCTTTGTAACGGATGAAAACTGTTGCTCCTCATAAAATGCATAAACACTGTATTATTCAAAGACAACACTTGTCAGCAAAGAATCTCGGTGGCAATATGAAGGAAGCTTTTGATGCAACAATACAAGGAATAAATTCTATAAAAAAAGTTCCTTGAATAGCAGATTATTTTAAAAAGTTTTTAAAGATAAACAATTTTAAAAATTGCTACTTCGAACAGAAGTAATGTGGTTCTCCATAGGTAACAGTTCTGATAGATATGTTAGTATGTGGCAAGCTGTACTGGACGTTTTTAACATTCAAACCTCAATAGGTGTTTTTTTCTTCTCTACAGGCAAAGATAATGAGTATGATTAGGAGAGAATTTGGTCAAAATTGGAAGAATATTGTTATAAATTTAGTAACAATTTTTATTGAATAATTTCTTACAAATAATTTCTGACTTACTTAAGCTTAGCTAATTTGGTCTCCAAGAAACAAAGGATTGGCTAATAGACATTTTTATCGATAATTAATGATTAATGTGTATGCATTTAAGCTCGTGTAAGTAATACTGATTCTATTTTTTTTTAGCAAAAGACAAAAGTTTAGAAAATTTTGAATAATCGGAATAAGAATGCAATTAAATAAAAAATATGTTATCTAAGTTGTGTGTCCGGAAAATTGGTTGTCCGAATCATGCAATATCTGAATGAAAACTAAACAAGCTCATTTTAGGTAAAATACTATTTATTACAGTCGAAACTCAAATTATATTTACAACACGATATGCACGTGTTAGCGCAGCGGACATCTTGTCCATTCTCCCTGGAACTCTCTAGTCTTTTTCTTTACATCTATATAAGGGCAACAACTCTTACTTCCTTTATTAGATCTGTTTCCTCTTTAGTTTTGATCGCTATAACACTCAGTGACATTTTTAACTTTGTAAATGAACTAAACTTGCAACTTCAAGGAAGGACATCTGATCTTGTCACTTGCTCAAAAAAGATTAAAGGTTTTATAAATAAGTCGAAATACTGGAAAACACAATTTACAAACAAGCACTATCATTGTTTAAACATTTTAATAGCATTAACTCAAGTCCAGAATGTATCATAAAATATGCTGGACACCTGGAAAAACTGAAGAAACATTCTGCGAGAAGATATGAAGAATTGCTTTTTTTTTTAAATAAAAAAATTATTTAATCACAGTTAATAAATAAATCGTGGTTTAAAATGTATTTTTAGAAGTACAACATTTTAAAAAAATAGTTTGTAAAATTTAAAAACTGATTTGATCACAAAAATGATTTTGTAAAATGTATTTGTCAGTAGTAAAACGTTTTTAAAACAATTTTTTTTGTAAAAAACGGATTGTAACAAAATTGTTAAATAAATAATTTTGTAAAATGTATTTTTCAGTAGTACACCGTTTTTAAAACAACTTTTTGTAAAATTTAAAGAACTGATTTGGTCACAGTTAATAAATAAAAGGCAAGTACGTCCAAGGATGGAATACTGTTGCCATATCTGGGCAGGAGCTGCTAAAAATAGCCTATCCTGCCTTGACAGAGTACAAAATAGACTTCGTGGCTTAGTGGGGGATGCCCTTTTCTCTACCCTGCAACCTCTCTCACACAGAAGAGACGTTGCGAGCCTATCCTTGTTTTATCGTTATTTCCATGGCAGGTGCTCGTCTGAACTCCAATCTCTGGTCCCCCCCTCGCCAATCTTTCACGAAAAACACCCGTCTAGCTGAATCCACTGTGAGAAATTTCCCCACTCTATATCTGTGCCTAAATCAAAACGCGGATTCCATGAACAAAGCTTCTTTCTTAGAACTGCACGCCTGTGGAACTCTGTTCCGTCTGCCTGCTTCCCACCGGACTACAACTTGGATGTCTTCAAGTCCAATGTTGACAAATTCCTAATGAACCGCCCCTTTAAGTAAACACTTCATCAAATCTCCAAACTAACGTAATGTACTTGCAATAACCCTTATCCCTGAGTGGCTTCCGGGCCTTGATAAGTGGTGATCACTGTGTAAAAAAATATATATATATATATAAAAATTTTAATGAATTTTTCAATAATTTAATGAAATGGTCCACAGAACATTCATCTATGATATGTGGTACATGGGATAAAAATAAAATTGAATGCCACTAATCTAAATAATACAAATTAGAAATGCTCATCTCACAAAGTCGGAGAAGAAGTTGTTCTTATGCTCACTGTTAAACTATGGTTGCTGTAATCAAAGCCAACGAATGCCGTTCTAGTTATGCTTTTTAGGCTTTTTACATAGGAATCACCACTTATCAAGGTCCGGGGGCCACTTGAGGATATAGGTTAATAGGTATTCATTAGTAAATGGGATTAGAATTTGTGGCATTCTTTTTATTAGATGCAAGTATTAATATTATGTTTATTCACTTATCCCAACTAGAAAATCATAAAACGTAACAAATTTGCAAACGTATGATTGTAATTTCATGCTAAGACAATCCTTAGTACTTTGCATTTGAAGAGGGTTAATTAATAGACTTCGAACAAAATATGAAGAGGGTTAATTAATAGACTTCGAACAAAATATGAAGAGGGTTAATTAATAGACTTCGAACAAAATTTGAAGAGGATTAATTAATGGACTTCGAACAAAATTTGAAGAGGGTTAATTAATAGACTTCGAACAAAATATGAAGAGGGTTAATTAATAGACTTCGAACAAAATATGAAGAGGGTTAATTAATAGACTTCGAACAAAATTTGAAGAGGGTTAATTAATAGACTTCGAACAAAATATGAAGAGGGTTAATTAATAGACTTCGAACAAAATATGAAGAGGGTTAATTAATAGACTTCGAACAAAATTTGAAGAGGGTTAATAAACAGACTTGGAAAAACATTGATAAAAATTAATAAATAGACTTTTGCAACAAAATTGTTTTTTAAATGTTGTATTTAATTGGATTCCTTATCTTGGTGATTTTTAATTAGTTCTTGATAGTCACTAACAAAATAAATATACTAGCGGGGGGGGGGGGTCGACTTCGCCCGGTCGAGAAATTTACTTAAATATTATATTTTAATTTGTCTAGATTTCGTATACTGTATATTATTATAGAGTCGTGATTTCAAAAGCAAAACAACAGTATTTGGGTGCCATCAACTAGAATGTAATCTAAAACTGTAGCATGCAAAGCTGGTGACGTTACCACTGTACCAACATATGAACTGATTAAAAATTAAAAATAAGCTAAGATGAATGTACAAAATGTATAACGGTTTTCAATGTAGACCCTTTCAAAACTATTTGAATCGGCTAAACACCCATAAAATAACGGCCCGTATAAAAATCCAATCGTCTGACGTCCCTCAAGCTGCTTTTTCACTTTTAGTTTCGGAGGAGATAGAGTTTTGAAAATATGGAGGAAGGCAGACAGACATATATCCTTTTGTATATATGATTCTGAACTCTTAATAAGCATTGACAACTGTAGCCGTAACTTAAGTCTTGTTGGACTCGAAACTGAATCCTTTTTCGAGACGATAATTCTAGACTCACCATACTTGAACGGCATTTGTGTCGTTGGTCCGTGGCAGGATAAGTTTGACAGCGCTTAAATTATAACATATGTGGCTGTCGGGATATTTAACTTTCTTCTGTTACGTCAAAAATGCAAAGGGGTTGAATAAAAGCGAGAACTGGATGAACGTTTCAAGTACTGCAAGTTTGAGTTTATACTGTTTTTTGTTTCAGAATTTTTTTTTTTTCAAAATTTTTTTTTTTTCAAAAATTTTTTTTTTTTGTTGGGGGGGGTCAGAATTTCTTCTTTTTTTTTTCTTCAGAATTTGGATTTTGCATTCTTGGTTTAATTTAATGGTTTGGTTCATTTCTTTTTTTTATGTTTGTAATCTGTTTATTCCTAATAATTCCTTTTTATTTTGTGTTTTCTCTCTCTTTTTTCTGTCCTTTCTCTCTCTTTTTTCTTCTTTTCTTTGTCAATTTATTTCATGCTTTTAAAAAAAAAAGAATTATTGTTCATTCTCTTTTCAGTTCATTTTCGATTTATTTCAGCGTTTCGATATTTTTAATACTTTCTCTTCCATTATCGTTTCTTTTCTTTTTTTATTTATTTTATTTATTTGTTGGTTCCCCGACAAAAGGGGGAGGGCTGTATATTCACCATTGTCCGTTCGTCTGCTCGCACTTTTCTCCATAACTACGCCTTGGATTTTTTTTTTTTTTGAAATTTTGCACAAACATTAAACATGATATGAGTAAAAAAGTAACAGAACGGATTTTCCGGGAAAACTCAAGATGCTCCCCTAGGGGTGCCTTTTGGTTTAAATTGGCTAAAATTGACACTTTTGTGCTTATCAAAAGAACTTGACGCTTTGGATTTTTATAAAACTTTCTGAAATGTTGTAGCTAACTGATTTTTACGTAATTTTGTTTGTCTATACTTCACGATAACGCTTGGATGTGCCCCAGGAGTTCTTTTAGGGCTAATAAAAACACTCTATTTTTGAGACTATTTTACGATCTTTGTCCGAAATTTTCTCTGTATGTCTATTTAGCAGTTTCTCACACGCGCGCCATAAGCGCTATGTTACATTTTTTGTCGCTTCTTTCTTCCCTTCTTCCTTTATACATCTTTATTATATTCTTTGGTTTGTTTGTTTCCTGTAACATCGCTCTATTTAATTCTATTGTCTATTATTTTATTTTCTCTTTCTGGCCGCAAAACAAGGCTTATACCACGTAAAACGGAAGGGGCTACTATTAGGAGCGTGTCTCACAAAGAATTAAATTTTAGCAAGTTAGTACAATGAAGGAAACAGAAAATAGGACTAGATTTCAAAAAGTCTAGAAGTTCGAAGGGCAAAACTATTAAAGTAGATGTTTTTCAACATCTAGAGGCATCAACGGCGGAGGGGTAGGATATTGCTGCTTGTCAGGTTAGTCGGGAGTTTGTATGCCGAGGGAGCACACGTTTTCTGAATTCATAAGGGCACATCCTTTTAAAGTACTTGTACAAAAAGCATTATCGCTCACTTTTACATTTTCTTGCGTTTTTCTTACGAGGTTTATACAATAAGTTTGCCGACTTTTTTCGTATGGCCACTTTTATTGATACTACACACATGAAACCCTAGGTGTATCAGAATTTTGGGGGAATTTTTGACACCCCTAACAGAAAACTGCGAATAAAATATAAACAACTCGTAATTTCTCTTTCTAAAGTGGGTTATTTATTTTCTTTAAGTTGTTTAAAAAATAATAGAAATATTATTTTTCATTTTTAAAAAAACAGTGTTTACAAAGTGCGTGCGTGCGTGCGTGCGTTCAGGCAGTCATTTTTTTACGTAATGAAATCAATTGATTTTTACGAGCTGAATATTTTTCAATTTTTAAACTTTAAAAATCTATCAAAATTTTTCTATTGGTTCAATTTTTACGGTTTTTTCAGGGTGAATGTGAAATTTTATGCGCTTTCCTATAAACTGAATATAATATTTTAGACAAACGTTGTTTTATAAATTCACCCCCATTTTGAAATGTCTATGAGAATTTTAATAATTAATTTTTGTGCACAAGTTTTATATATCACAAATTGAAGATAAAACATCAATAAATAAAATAATCAACTTTAAAACAAAAAAAGGAACAGTTATGTGCAAATTTACCTGTAAAGTCCAAAGTGTAAATCCTTTTTTTTTTCGATAACCACGTTGTTTTTTTTTTTTTTTTTTTGTTTTTTTTAAGTGGAAGCTTATTTTTTCTTTAGAATTTTCCAGTCAATA
Organism: Euprymna scolopes; assembly: GCF_053919585.1. Classification (NCBI taxonomy): domain Eukaryota; kingdom Metazoa; phylum Mollusca; class Cephalopoda; order Sepiida; family Sepiolidae; genus Euprymna; species Euprymna scolopes. The sequence goes on along the minus strand of NC_136513.1, from coordinate 22,427,448 downwards.
TTTTTCGGTCAGTGTATATTTTTATATTTAATTCCTGGTTTCCTTTTTTCGATATAAAAAAGACGATACCGAATAATGCAGATTTATAGTATAATAAATCAAAAATCCAGGTATTTCTTTGAGATATTAAAAAAAATATACATTTGCTATGCTCGTTAATCTGTAATCCGTGTAAATCCAAAAATAAAAGATACCAGTTTTCACATATGATAGCATAAAAACGCCAACAGTAAAAAAGGACGATAAGTTATCTCCCTTTAAAAGTGGAAAATTTGAAATAATATAATCCCATATCGATATTACTAACGTTTCTGAATTAGTGTTTTTTTACACTTATAGGCTTCCGTAGATAATAAAGTGAGAATCGTAACATCCGGTTTCTTTAATGGACGAAACTAGTATTATCGATACGACGATTTACCGTGACATGTGGTCGAAAAATCCTTCCATTTAAAAAAATACATGGATTATAATACATAAATATGAATAAATTCTCATACAGGAAGATTAAAAGAAAGCGTATCTTAATCATGTGGAACAGGTAAGTGATGTTTTGCCAGTTAAATAAATGTCATAAGATTCAACTCGTGTTATTTGTTCGATATTCCGTGAAATGTTAAGTGAAGAAATCCAAGGAAAAAATAAATAAAATTGTTTATTTCTCTATTAAAGCTTTTATGATATTAAAATTTGGTCTTTGCTCGTTTTATTGAAATAAAATTTACGGGTTTAAATTACACTTTTATATTGTTATAATCTGATAGACGTATAGGTGTCTATTGAAACAAATGTTTGTTATGGCGACTTGGCCAAAAATTCTGATACACCTAATGAAACCCTAGTCCTCTTCAAAGTAATCTCCTCCGGCTGCAATGCCTTTACTGTACTATTTCAAAAACTTCTGGAAAGCAATATGGAAGTCCTCTTGTATGAGCGTGTCAATGATGCTCATCACAGCCTCTTTCATTTCCTTAATTATCTCATAACGACAGTCTCTAAGGTTTTCTTAAGCTTAGGGAATAATAAAAAGTCGCAAGGAGCAATATCTAAAGTATATGGAGGGTGAAGAACTGTCTGTTCATCTTAATCCTGGCAAAGGCTTTCTTTCTGATCTTCTCTGAGCATCCTTGGGACGAACTTCACACAAATCTTTCGCTTCTCACGATTCCTCGCGAATAATTGTGTGTACAGTTCCCACACTGACATCAAACTGTGCATTTATTGCCTCTATAAACACACGACGGCCTTTATCCGTGAATTGCTTTATCAACTCTGGCGTTTTTACTTCCTTACTCCTCCCACGCCTCTCATAATCCCTTGGAGACTCCCTGTTTTTCTTGAATCTCTTATGCCACTCAAAAACTGATGCTCGATTCAGGCAAGATGATCAAAAAGCAGTCTAATGTATTTTATATGTTTCTGTGACATTTTTTTTTCAAATTTAGAACAGAATTTGATTGCATATCGTTCTTCTAAAGTGTCCTCGAGTCATGATTGGATTTTTGAAAATTACCAGCTGTGACGTTCAGGCTTTAGTAGTGTGTATTATAATTCTTGCTGTGGCTGTTCATTTGAATCTGAAATCATAAAATTTGGCCAGTCATTTCATAAGATGTATAATAATAAGTAGAGCTATGACTACAGTATATTCGTTTCATTGTTTTGACTCTTCAGTACATTATCCGTTAATATCTTATATGTTTTTATACAGATGGATGTGGTTCTCGGTTGATTAAGTGTGCCTAATTGTGTCGGATATATAACCGAGAGTCAAAAGAATGGAGGAATATTCTGTTGTCACAAGCATAGTAATAACATAGTGATGTTTCAAGAGTCTATGACAATGTTTTAATGCCTGTACAAAAAAATCTGGAATTTATTGAAGGCACCTCGTAGTTTAATTTCTCATTCTTTCTCTTCTTCTTTTTTTCTTTCTTTTCTTCTTTGTTTTTTTTGTTTGTTTGCTTCTTTCATTTTTTTATTTCCTTATTTCATTTTGCTTTTTTTTCTGTCTCCCTTGATTTTCTTTCCTGCATTCATTTTTATTTCTTTCTTTCGATCATTCTTCTTGTTTTACGTCATTCTTTTATTTTTCTTTTATTTTTATTTTTTCATGTTTCTTTTTTTCTTTCATTGTTGTTTCTCTTCTTCTTTATTTTTTTCTTTTTTTCCTTCTTTCATTTGTTTTGTTTTCTTTTTTCATTTTTATTTCTTTAATTCTTTGTTTTCTCTCTTTTACTTTTTTTTAAATTGTTTCTTGCCTTCACTTTTCTGCCTTCCCCTCTTCCTATTCCCTCTTCGTTTTCTATTTCTTTCCATTCTTTCACATTTCTTTCTTTTCTTTTTGAGTTTTCTTTCTTTTCTTCTTTTCATTTTTTTTTTCATTTTTCATTTTTCTTCCCAGCTTTCATTAATCTTTCTTTTCTTCATTATACTTTTATATTTCTTTCCGTCTTTCTCTTTCTATTTGTCTTTCTTTCTTTCTTTCTTTTTTCATTTTTCTTTCTTTTATCTTTCTTTTTCCTTTCTCTTCGTTCCATTATTTATTTTTCTTTCTTACATCCTTTCTTATTTTTTCTTTTCTTTATCATTCTTTTATTTTTCTCCCTTTCTCTTTCTATTCGTCTTTCTTTCTTTCTTTTTTCATTTTTCTTTCTTTCTTTTTTCATTTTTCTTTCTTTCATCTTTCTTTTTCTTTCTCTTCGTTCCATTATGCATTTTGCTTTCTTACACCTTTTCTTATTTTTTCTTTTCTTTATCATTCTTTTATTTTTCTTTCCTTCTTTCTCTTTCTAGTTTTCTTTCTTTCTTTTTTCATTTTTCTTTCTTTTTTCATTTTTCTTTCTTTCATCTTTCCTTTTTTTTCTCTTCGTTCCATTATTCATTTTGCTTTCTTACACCTTTTCTTATTTTTTCTTTTCTTTATCATTCTTTTATTTTTCTTTCCTTCTTTCTCTTTCTAGTTTTCTTTCTTTCTTTTTTCGTTTTTCTTTCTTTCCATCTTTCATCTTTCTTTCTTTCATCTTTCCTTTTCTTTTCACTTCTTTCTATTATTCGTTTTTCTTTCTTTCCATTTTTCATATTTCATTTTTTTTTCATCACCCCTCCCTTTGGAATCTCTTGTAGATTTACAATCTTTTATATTTTCTTGCTTTATACTTCCTTCTTTATTTCCTTTCCTCTTCCTTTTTTTCCTTTTCTTTTTTGCTCCTGTGTTTCTTTTTTCTTTCTTTCTACTTCTTTCATTTTGAAAGAACCACATCAATCAATTCTGCCAGATACGTGTTTCTTTTCATTCTAACCAGTCTCTAAGATAACCAAGGCCGACATTTTATGCCCTGTTGTTTATAGATAAAACTTGACGACAATCACGAGTGTTATAACGACGAGCAACAGCGAACTTCGACCATTTCGCGTGTTGTCATACACGTGTGGGAATAGTATGAAATCTACAGAACCTCTTATCGATTATATTCGATATAAACACAAGTAATTTGAAACTTTTGTTTGAATTTGGGAATCGTTTATATTATTCATGTATAAAAGTCGAATGAAGCAAACGGTATTAATACCTATCACGTTCATGGTACTTGTATGTAGTATTACATAATAGTTATTATTCATATTATGTAATGATATATAACATGATAGTAATTATTTTCATTATTTAATTAACTATATATATATGTGTGTGTGTGTGTGTGTGGGTGTATGTGTGTGTGTGAAAGTATGTATGATATTATGACGTTATCGAAAAATGGAAGAAATACCTGTAGTCTTTTAGGAAATTTTCGACGATTCAAGATCTATCTGCTCACCATAGTATATTTTGTTTTATCGCTGAATCATCTCTATCACTTCCTGAAGAATTCCACCGAAAATAGGGGAAGAAATGTTGAACATTTTGTAAGCGTCTACAGGTTTTTCTCCTTTTTACACACACGCACACACACACACACACACACACACACACACATATATATATATATATATATATATATATATATATATATATATAAAATATGAGTGATTTCAAGTTTTTTTATATGACTTGGGTGCTACCTACTAGAATCGAACCAAAACATTAAACGTACTAGCCTTATTCATTACTCTCCAAGCTAATAACAGATTGGTTAGACAACTTTAAAAACTAACCGACTTTAACGTATAAATGTATATTTGCGCATGCGCAGAAGTAACACGTTTAGTTGACTTACGCCTGCTAAGATTAGTTTTTTAAAAAATTTGACCCCTTCGCACCTAATTGAACCGGCTAGAACCAAATCGAATTTCTTCTACGGATCCAAATCGCCGTACAGGTAAAAATGAACTATTGTCATTTATCACACAATACTCGGGAACAGTAGTTAGAAAAACGCCTAGAAGTGAGGCTTTCTGACCCTGAAGATCAAGTCGGCGAGCTAGGAACTTGACAGTGTGTCTCAGAGAATGGGGTTTATAATAGAAGAACTATGTGTTGCTACCAGCTGTGTCTACGTAACACGAGAAACAAAGTCAATTACTGTGGTCGACATTAAAATCCTCAGCTGTTGTCGGTACGATTACGGTTTTGAATAATTTGATAGAGGCCTTTAAAGACCAGTTATTGATCTGCAGAGTTGGACAGGAAGATAAAAGCGGCCGCCTCTATTGGATTAGTAGAAAAAATAATGTATATAACAATTTAGAAATATACAAATTAATAGCATAACAACTATTAAGCGTATACTGTTAAGAAACTTCGGGGTAAATAAAGTTATTGTACACACGGTTGCTCGGAAAATTTATTCAGTATGTTCGTCAGCAAAGTTTTGTTACAGACACTGTGGTCTGATTGGAGCTGCGCTTTCTGACGGGATCCCACTTTTTGTGCTGATGGAAGACTGAATAAATTTGTTTCTAAAGTATATGTATGATACTAGTTTTGTTGATGTCAGATTTTTGTAAA
>NC_136513.1:22410000-22417500 GCF_053919585.1 Euprymna scolopes | reverse complement strand
TATCAAAAACACTTGTAAACGTGTTTTTTTTTATTTTTAAAATTTTTATTTCCATACTTTGTGGACCAGGCGCGAACACAGACCCCCACAATTTTTATGAACCACCGTTCTGCCAGATCAAACATGCCCATATCTGTGTCTCGATACATCTTCTATCATTATATGTAATCAGTTTTTTTTTTAAATAGTCAACCATATAGGAGCCTAATCGTAACCAGACACACTCAGACATTCAGCTTTATATTAAAGAGATATATATTAGACATTAAGAGGAGTTTATAGATAGATATATAAATACCCGTTCACATACACCTTTCACGATAAAGCTAGAACACAGAATTAGATAGAATCGTGCAACGGACAACGCCAGACCCAAAGTGGGTGTCGATGTACTGCATCTCATCAGTGACGTGCTCCGGCATAGGCGCGAACCCAAGTCGTCGCACGCATGAAGTCTACAATACTGACGATCTAACCATATGCACCATGGCGCAATCTATTGGCTATGCTTCGATTTTTTTAAATTCTTATATTTTTATCCAATTCTACATTCTACGATGTGACAAGCAACGCGTCCTATACAACTAAGATAGTTACTGCTGGTAAATGTCGATGCTATTGCTCGATTCTATCTAATTCTGGGTTCTTTTTTTCTGTTTCCACTTCCGTTTACCATTAAACAAAACAAATATATGTATACTTTATTGAATATATGCATTATATACATAAACTCTGTCTTACAAGCACACACACACACACACACACACACACACACACACACACATATATATATGTGTGTGTGTGTGTGTGTGTGTGTGTGTGTGTTTGTACGATAAAAATATACAATGCATATATTCAATAAAGTTTCTTTTAATTGCCACGACTAATTATTAGCTCAAGTATTTTTTTCATCTTGGATAGTAACTTCACATAGTAACTTCACATAGAACTTCACATAGAACTTCACTATGTAAAATTACTATCCAAGATGAGAAAAAAATACTTGAAATAATCTAACTTCTACGAATTATCAATCCTCAGCTAAAAAAACATTTATGTTAGATTTTTAGGAATCAGATTTATGTAACGGATTTTGATTAAAATTATTTAAGCACAAGCAGCTAAGTCCCACCCCTTCACGGTAGAGATCCCTAGATGTAAGAGAGCCTTCTACTCCAGTAGTTTCTTTCCCAGAACCGCTAGACTTTGGAATTCCCTTCCGGGTCCCTGCTCCCCCAACTGTACTGACATGCAGAAGTTCAAGTGTAACGTGAACCGACATCTTGCTGCCCAACTCCCTACATAGTACCCCTGATGGTTATGTCCCTGATAGTAGCCCCCTACATTAAAGTGGCAATGTGACTTGTTTGGGGTGAAAATGTAATAAAAAATATTCTTTGAAATGTTACTAATTTAGACAATCATTTTTCATAATTTTTACCCACATTATCGCTTCCTCCCCTTACGAAAATAATAACTATGTAATAATGTCTGTTAAAAATATACATGAAATAAAGTAAACTGTTTCAACCATTTCCGGCACTGATTTCTTATCCCCCACCACACTGTTATAAGTATACATTAAATAAATTAATGTCTAAAGCGTAAAATGTTGTAGCCATTTTCGGGACTGGCTCTGTAATCCCCACGCCACTCTTAAAAATATGAATGAAATATAGTAATGTTTAACTCGTAAACGGTTTCGACCATTTCCTGGACTGATTTCATATCCCCCACCTCACTCTTTTAAAAAACATACATAAAATAATGTAATGTCTAAACCGTAGACTGTTTTAGCTTTTAATATTAGATAAAGTAATTTTGAGATCGTAAACTGCTTCAGCCGTTTCCGGGCCTGACTCCGTATTTCCACTTCTTTTAAAAATATATATGAAAAAAAGTATTTTTGAGATCATAAACTGCTGCTCCAGCCATTATCGGGACTTACTCCATATTCCCCTCCCCACCTTATAAAATATATGCTGTGTCGGTTATTTTGTATTTTTTCTTTTTGGAGGAGATAATGCCTGGTAGAAAACTATATTATGCTTACTTGGCCTTTTGGCTAAGATCAAAGTGTAGTATTTGTTCTGATGCAGCATTTAAGCGAAATCATCTACTGGCCCCCTCTCCATAAACAGAAGTGGTTGTAATGCTTGGGAGAAAGAACAGGCACTAATTCACCCCCCCCCCCAACCTCACCTAAAAAAAAGAAGGTTTGGTAATCCCTGGCAGCCTCCATAGTACTTTTTAAAGCAATATAATCGTGCTTGTCCCCCCCCCCATCATCAACACATAACGTCACTCCCGGAAAATTTTCGAAATACACGATTTCATTACAAATTGTTGATTTCATTGTAAATTTTTTGTATTTTTTAAATATGTTTACTACACTGTAGAAGTACCTTATTTAAAATTCATGCTACTCAAAAAAATAAATATTTTAAAGTGCAGTTGGTTATTAGGCAACACTTGCTTTACAATAAACTAATCAAGAAATTGGATTGAAAAACAAATACTTAATGTTAACTAATTCTAAACAAAAATAGAGACAATACATGTCAGTTTCTTATTTAATAAATTGTTAGGTGAAAGTACAGAATAGTTTAAATAATACCTTTCCCTCCCCATATCAAGAATGGCTTTCTAAATAATAACGTTATTATTTCAGCACTGTCGGTATTCCGTGTGTCATCCCCCCTCGTCCGTCTTAAAATAATGTATGAAATTTAAGTAAATATGAGATTGTAAAAAAGATTTATAGGTTTGTTTTCATATTTACAAATTTCAAACCGCGAATAAAATGTACATATGGTTTCGTTTTTTATTTTTTGTTGTCTGAAAAAAACGAAAGTACGCGCGTGCGCATACAAAACAAAATGTCGGCTAATATTTAATGAACATTTTACATGTAAATTTGCCGATGTCTGGATGCGATAGACATACATGTAAGCAAAGATATTATTCGCTATAAATCACCCTTGGTGCATGAATATTATTTCCTGAGAATTTCAGTGCTATATGACCAGTAGTTTTATAAGTTACCTATTAGATATTTACACAAACATATACGTCTACTGTTTTATTTATATAGTTATATCTTAAGTATAATATTTGTTGGAGGACATAGTGCTAATAAGAGTAAGCTACATTCTTTTTACAATTACCAGAAACCTTGTGAACCACCTATAGTCCATCCCTCAGTGTTCCAACTCCTTATTTTAGCATTAACAGGCATCATTAAATGGTAAAAATACCTTGAGGATATTGCCAAACTGCTGCAAAAAAAGGTAGTTTTCCTATAATATGCTAGAAACTACTCACATTTTCCAGTATCCTGCACCTTAACAAAGCCACCATTCGTCCATGCATGGAGTACTGAGTCTCCCATCTGCCCTGCGCTATCAGCTAGGCTCCATCCCAGCCCAGCCCTTCTGTCTCATCGCCGTAATATTGACTCCCTTTGTCTTTTTAAAAGTAATATAATGGAATGTGCTCTAAAGAAGCAAAATCGCACCCTTCACTGCTGAGGTTCTTAGATTATGAAAACTTTTTTTTTAACTCAATAGCTTCTTCCCCTGAACTGTTCAGCCTTAAAATTATCTCCCTGTTTCCAGCTACTGTGGTTGTACATAAGTTTAAATGTAATGTGAACAAACATCTCACTCATCTCCTCGCCAGTAGACATTGTCCTGAATATGGTCCAAAAAGGGTCTGCAATCTAATAGATCCCACTTTGTCAACTAAGCTCCAGCCCCTGTTCCATCGCCGCAATGTTGCATCTCTGTGCCTGTTTTACAAATATCTGAATGGAATGTGTTCTGATGAACTTGCTGCACTTTTGCCCCTCGATGTACATATCCCCGATAAGCCCTCTTAGCAACAAAATAACACCCCTTCACTGTCGAGGTCCCTTAATTCAAGAAAGTTTTTACTCTAAAAGTTTCTTCGCTCGAGAAGAGAGACTTTGGAATTTCCTTCCTGCTGCCTGCTTTATTGACTGTACTGACATGAAGAAGTTTAAATGTAACGTAAACCAACATCTTAATCTTTTTTAGGCATGGTCCCAATTAGCAGCCCCTTACGTCCAAGTGGCACTATGCCATGTAAGGGGTGAACGTGAGTAAAAAAAAAAAAAACAATAGTAGCCGCTCACGTACAAGTAGCAATATAGGGTAAATAAAAGTGTAAAAAAAATAGGGGGCAAATATGTTCTGCTTAGGGGATTAATTGTGCCTGTCCTGGGACTGGTATTATCCTAGCAATAACTATCAGTTCTTGCGAGAATTTTAATGTACACACAAGATATAAAATATACGCAAAATGAAAAGCATATATATGTGTGTGTGTGCGTGCGTGTGTGTGTTCGTGTGTGTGTGCGTGCGGGCGTGTGTGCGTACGTGCGTGCGTGTGTGTGTGCTTTTAATCGGGCAAACATATATGCACGAATGAAAATTTAGTCGTTCGCATACAGAAAACACTAACACACAAAAGGGTTTACACTTTTATGACAATGATATTAAGTACTTACTTTTGTGTATCTATTTTTGTCTTATATTTTTGTTGTTTTTGTTAAAGATGTTGCGTCTTTAAGCGAGTTTATGGTGTGTCATTTTTCTCATAAAAACCGGAATCGTGGACGGAATATCTGACGGCATCGCAAATACGGCAATAACGCACATTTAAGAGTTGACGGCGTTGTTATGTCTTGTCCCGCTTTCAATTTCGATTCGCATTCACGCCTCATATTGAAATAAACCACAAAGAATAATAATAATAATAATAATAAAAAGCAAAAAACAAACGATACAAAAATTATAAGTTGATTTCACTTGTTTAAAAATGTATTATTTATTGTAATCATCATCCTCATCCGTTCCACTTCTCCCCCTTTTCAAAAAAAAAAAAACTGGAGGGAGTTGGGGGTAGATTGTTTGTTAACAGCGAAATTTTCTTCTTTTGTAATTCCCGTCATGTATCCCAAGAGGAAATATGATTTGAAAGTTGGGGAGGAGAGAAGAGGGCACACATGAGTTGCTTGTGCGAAATTATTCTCTTTATTTTAGCACCAGGAAGGTTTTTTGTTATTGTTTTTTTGTTTTTTTTTTGGAAATACAACAGATAGTATATAAAATTAATGAAAACTGCCCACCTCGAAAAAGAAAAGGCACATTAAAGACTGCCTTAAAATAACGACTGTTGAATACACTATTGCATGCAGTTGACGTCTTTTAAATGTTACAATCAAATTGATATATATGTATATATATATATGTATATATATACATACACACACACACACACACATATATATATATATATATATATATATATATATATATATATATATATATATATATATACATTAGTCCTCGCGCGAAAGAGCAGGACACAAAATGTTTTAAATAATAACAATAATATAATAAAAATAACAAAGACTTTCGCTGGGGAGGACTACTATTGAGCGTAACCAGTTACGCAGTCCTTTTGAAATTTTCATCTCTATTTTTCTCGTTATCTACTGAATATTTTTAATGAAACCTATATGAAATATGTTCCTTACAAAATTGTAAAGATTTTTTATTCTGAACGAAGTTTAAAAAATTTAATCTAAAAAAAGTTATTTTAAAGTTTTTGTTAAAAAAATCCAGATTTTCTCATTATTCAGACATGTGTGACAAAGAGGGAGTTGCAAAAATGACTTGTGGTGTGAGTAGAAATACAAACTGAAACAGTGAGAATATTCAGAACTGTAATAATACAAATAGGTGGTTGCAAAAATGAGTTGTGGTGTGTGGAGAAATACAAACTGAAATAGAGAGTAGAAGAGTTTTTATAAATACATGCAAAACAACATTCATTTTTAAAAAAATCCAAATTAATAAATTAAATAAAATATAATCTTAAAAAACATACGATACAAGTTAGAAAAGCATTTCATCCAAGGCATGAAAATTGTTAAACAAAATGTTTTTACTATAGGCTTTAAAAATAAAGGTACAAGATTCAATTTGAAATTCATTTATCTACAAAATGCACTTTTATACATTTTACAAAGTAAGGTATTATATTTTTATACCTTTCTTTGTAAAATTTATAAAGTGCACTTTGAAGATAAATAAATTTCAAATTGAATCTTGTACCTTTATTTTTAAAGCCTATAGTAAAACATTTTGTTTAACAATTTTCATGCCGTGATGCCTTGGATGAAATGCTTTTCTAACTTGTATATATATATATATATATATATATATATATATATATATATATATATATATGTGTGTGTGTGTGTATGTGTGTGTATGTGTTTGTGTGTGTGTTTATGCGGATGGATCCACGTTTTGACATATGCATGCCGTCGTCAGGACCCAAAATGTATCTTGTAGTCAAAACTAATTTTAAATAAAATGTTCTCATAATGCAGTCGAAAATCAAAACGTAAGGAAGAATTGCCCTTTATCTTTTTGTAAAACGACAGACATATATATATATTTTTCGTGTAAATATTCCAAGAGTAATGTTTTTCCAGTTATAGCAGGATAGACAATAACAGAATATATAAATAGTGCAATACAAATATACTACATTTGTCTTGTGCTAAATGATATTTAGAGCACACACACACACACACATATATATATATATATATTATTTTTAAAATATAATTATCCACTGACACATGTTTCGTCGTCCACGACTTATCAGAGTGACTGAATCTAGCGAGATTCGAAATCGGCACCTCCTGATAAGGAGGCTAAACCTCTACCACGCGGCTAACCTCGCCGGACTACTAAATGTATCACTTTTACGTAGATGTTTTATTTGTTTTTGTTAACGATACTTTCTTAAATGAATTCAAGTATTTATACGAAAGTGCATTTTTACCTAAATGCTTTTTGGGAATAATTTTCCCATTGACCAATCTGGTACCCCCTTTAATGGGGAACGGCATATATATTATTTTTGAAATATAATTCACGTGTCAGTGGATAATTATATTTTAAAAATAATATATATGCCGCTCCCCATTAAAGGGGGTACCAGATTGATCCATGGGAAAATTATTCCCAACAAGCATTTAGGTAAAAATGCACTTTCGTATAAATACTTGAATTCATTCAAGAAAGTATCGCTAACAAAAGAAAATGGAAACATCTCTCTCTCCCTCTCTCTCTCTCTCTCTCTCTCTCTCTATATATATATATATATATATATATATATATATATATATATATATATATATGTATATGTATATATAATGTATTTAATCTGAAAAGGAAACACTAGATAAGTGGATAGACTTTAATCCGCGGAGTTTCGAAGAAATACTCTCCTTCTCATCAAAGGGTAGGAATTAGCAAAATGCGGGATCGAATTTTGCATGCAGAAGTATTTGATGAAACAACAAGTAAGTCAAAGATCTTACTTGAAAACAAAATAAGTTAAGCAGAGGGAATATGGTAAAGAAAAAGGTGATTACACATGAATGGATAGTCTGGT